>NW_020190436.1:0-15348 GCF_002263795.3 Bos taurus
CACGTGACAGGTGTGTGATCAGCCATGTGAACAGTGCATATTCAGCCACGAGATCAGTGCATGATCAGTTACATGAGCAGTGTATGATCAGCCACGTGATCAGTGCATGGTCAGACACGTGAACAGTGTATGATCAGCCACGTGATCAGTGCATGATTTGTCACGTGACAGGTGTGTGATCAGCCATGTGAACAGTGCATGTTCAGCCACGAGATCAGTGCATGATAGCCACGTGATCAGTGCATGATCAGTTACAAGAGCAGTGTATGATCAGCCACATGAGCAGTGTATGATCAGCCACGTGATCAGTGCATGGTCAGCCACGTTAGCAGTGCATGATAGCCACGTGATCAGTGCATGATCAGTCACGTGACCAGTACATGTTAGCTACGTGATCATTGCACGATCAGCCACGTGAGCACTGCATGATAGACACGTGATCAGTGCATGATCAGCTACATGAGCAGTTTATGATCAGCCACGTTATCAGTGTATGATCAGTCACGTGATCAGTGTATGATCATCCACGTGATGAGTGCATGTGGAGACATGTAATCAATGCATGATAGCTCCGTGATCAGTGCATGATCAGTTACGTGACCAGTGTATGATCAGCCACGTGATCAGTGCATGATCAGCCACATGATCAGTGCATGATCAATTACGTGATCAGTGCATGATCAGTCACGTGACCAGTACATGGTAGCTACGTGATCATTGCATGATCAGCCACGTGATCAGTGCATGATAGCCACGGGATCAGAGCATGATAAGTCACGTGATCAGTGCATGATCAGCCACGTGAACACTGCATGATAAGTCACCTGATCAGTGCATGATCAATTACGTGATCAGTGCATGATCACTCACGTGACCAGTACATGTTAGCTACGTGATCATTGCATGATCAGCCACGTCAGCAGTGCATGATAGCCACGTGATCAGTGCATGATCAGTTTCGGGAGCAGAGTATGATAAGCCACTTGATCAGTGCATGATAGCCACGTGATCACTGCATGATCTGTCACATGATCAGTGTATGATCATCCACATGTTCATTGCATGGGCAGTCATGTGATCAGTGCGTGATATAGACGTGATCAGTTCATGATCAGTCTCGTGATCAGTGTATGATCAGCCACGTGATCAGTGCATAATAGCCACGTGATCAGTGCATGATAGCCACGTGAACATTGCATGATCAGCCACGTGATCAGTGCATGATAGCCACGTGATCAGTGCATGATCAGTCACGTGAACATTGCATGATCAGCCACGTGAACAGTGCATGATCAGTCAAGTGATCAGTGCATGATCAGTCACTTGATCAGTGCATGATCAATTACGTTACCATTGCATGATCAGTCACGTGAACAGTACATGTTAGCTACGTGGTCATTGCACGATCAGCCACGTGAGCACTGCATGATAGACACGTGATCAGTGCATGATCAGCTACATGAGCAGTTTATGATCAGCCACGTGATCAGTGTATGATCAGTCACGTGATCAGTGTATGATAATCCACGTGATGAGTGCATGTGGAGACATGTAATCAATGCATGATAGCTCCGTGATCAGTGCATGATCAGTCCCGTGATCAGTGTACGATCAGCCACGTGATCAGTGCATGAGTGCCACGTGATCAGTGCATGATTAGTCACGTGACAGGTGTGTGATCAGCCATGTGAACAGTGCATATTCAGCCACGAGATCAGTGCATGATCAGTTACATGAGCAGTGTATGATCAGCCACGTGATCAGTGCATGGTCAGACACGTGAACAGTGTATGATCAGCCACGTGATCAGTGCATGATTGTCACGTGACAGGTGTGTGATCAGCCATGTGAACAGTGCATGTTCAGCCACGAGATCAGTGCATGATAGCCACGTGATCAGTGCATGATCAGTTACAAGAGCAGTGTATGATCAGCCACATGAGCAGTGTATGATCAGCCACGTGATCAGTGCATGGTCAGCCAAGTAATCAGTGCATGATAGCCAACTGATCAGTGCATGATCAGTCACGTGATCAGTGCATGGTCAGTCACGTGATCATTGCATGATCAGTCACGTGATCAGTGCATGATCAGCCACGTGATCAGTGCATGATCAGTAATGTGACCAGTACATGGTAGCTGCGTGATCATTGCGTGATCACCAACGTGAGCAGTGCATGATAGCCACGTGATCAGTGCATGATCAGTCACGTGATCAGTGCATGATCAGTCATGTAACCAGTACATGGTAGCTGCGCATGACCATTGCATGATCAGCCACGTGAGCAGTGCATGATAGCCACGTGATCAGTGCATGATAGCCACGTGATCAGTGCATGATAGCCGACGTGATCACTTCATGAGTAATCACGTGATCTGTGCATGACCAGGCACGTGATCAGTCTATGATCAGCCAGCGTGATCAGTGCATGATAGCCACGTGATTCAGTGCATGATCAGTCATGTGAACAGTGCATGATCAGTCACGTGATCAGTGTATGATCAGCCACATGATCAGTGCATGATCAATTACGTGACCAGTGCATGATCAGTCACGTGACCAGTACATGGTAGCTACGTGATCATTGCATGATCAGCCACGTGATCAGTGCATGATAGCCACGTGATCAGTGCATGAGAGCCACGTGATCAGTGCATGATCAGTCACGTGATACATGTTGTGATCAGCAACGTGATCAGTGCATGATGAGCCACGTGACCAGTGCAGGATCAATTACGTGATCAGTGCATGATCAGTCAGGTGACAGTACATGGTAGCTACGTGATCATTGGCATGATCAAGCCACGTGATCAGTGCATGATAGCCACGCTGATCAGTGCATGATAGCCACTGATCAGTGCATGATAGCCGACGTGATCACTCATGAGTAATCACGTGATCTGTGCATGACCAGGCACGTGATCAGTCTATGATCAGCCACGTGATCAGTGCCATGATAGCCACGTGATCAGTGCATGATCAGTCATGTGAACAGTGCATGATCAGTCACGTGATCAGTGTATGATCAGCCACATGATCAGTGCATGATCAATTACGTGACCAGTGCATGATCAGTCACGTGACCAGTACATGGTAGCTACGTGATCATTGCATGATCAGCCACGTGATCAGTGCATGATAGCCACGTGATCAGTGCATGAGAGCCACGTGATCAGTGCATGATCAGTCACGTGATACATGTGTGATCAGCAACGTGATCAGTGCATGATGAGCCACGTGACCAGTGCAGGATCAATTAAGTGATCAGTGCATGATCAGTCACGGGATACGGGTGTGATCAGCCACGTGATCAGTGCATGATAGCCACGTGATCAGTGCATGATAGCCACGTGATTACTTCATGAGTAGTCACGTGATCTGTGCATGACCAGGCAAGTGATCAGTGTGTGATCCGCCACCGTGATCAGTGCATGATAGCCCAACGTGATCAGTGCATGATCAGTCACGTGAACATGTGCATGATCAGTACGTGATCAGTGCCATGATAGCCACGTGATCAGTGCATGATAGCCACGTGATTACTTCATGAGTAGTCACGTGATCTGTGCATGACCAGGCAAGTGATCAGTGTGTGATCCGCCACGTGATCAGTGCATGATAGCCACGTGATCAGTGCATGATCAGCCACGTGATCAGTGCATGATCAGTCACGTGATCAGTGCATGATCAATTACATTACCATTGCATGATCAGTCACGTGACCAGTACATGTTAGCTATGTGATCATTGTATGATCAGCCACGTTAGCAGTGCCATGATAGCCACGTGATCAGTGCATGATCAGTCACGTGAACAGTGCATGATCAGTCAAGTGATCAGTGCATGATCAGTCACTTGATCAGTGCATGATCAATTACGTTACCATTGCATGATCAGTCACGTGAACAGTACATGTTAGCTACGTGGTCATTGCACGATCAGCCACGTGAGCACTGCATGATAGACACGTGATCAGTGCATGATCAGCTACATGAGCAGTTTATGATCAGCCACGTGATCAGTGTATGATCAGTCACGTGATCAGTGCATGATAGCCACGTGATAAGTGCAGAGTCAGTCACGTGATCAGTGCATGATCAGTCACGTGATCAGTGCCTGATCAATTACGTGATCAGTGCATGATCAGTCACGTGACCAGTACATGGTAGCTACGTGATCACTGCATGATCAGCAACCTGAGCCGTGCATGATAGCCACGAGATCAGTTCATGATCAGTCACGTGATCAGTGCATGTTCAGTCACGTGAACAGTGCATGATAAGTCACCTGATCAGTGCATGATCAATTACAGATCAGTGCATGATCACTCACGTGACCAGTACATGGTAGCTACGTGATCATTGCATGATCAGCCACGTGAGCAGTGCATGATAGCCACATGATCAGTGCATGATCAGTTTCGGGAGCAGAGTATGATCAGCCAATTGATCAGTGCATGATAGCCACGTGGTCACTGCATGATCTGTCACATGATCAGTGTATGATCATCCACGTGTTCAGTGCATGGGCAGTCATGTGATCAGTGCATGATATAGACGTGATCAGTGCATTATCAGTCTCGTAATCAGTTTATGATCAACCACGTGATCAGTGCACGATAGCCAGGTATGGAGTGCATGATAGCCAGATGATCAGTGCATGATCAGTCACGTGATCAGTGTATGATCATCCACCAGATCAGTGCATGTGGAGTCATGTAATCAATGCATGATAGCTCGGTGATCAGTCATGATCTGTCCCGTGATGAGTGTATGATCAGCCAAGTGATCAGTGCAAGATAGCTACGTGATCATTGCAGGATCAGCCACGTGAGCTGTGCATGATAGCCACGTGATCAATGCATGATCAGTCACGTGATAAGTGCATGGTAGCTATGAGATCATTGTATGATCAGCCACGTAAGCAGTGCATGATAGCCACGTGATCAGTGCATGATCAGTCAAGTGATCTGTGCATGACCAGGCAGGTGATCAGTGTATGATCAGCCACATGATCAGTGCATTATAGACACGTGATAAGTGCATGACCAGGCAGGTGATCAGTGCAATGATCAGCCACATGATCAGTGCATGATAGACACGTGATCAGTGCATGATCAGTCTCGGTGATCAGTGTATGATCAACCACATGATCAGTGCACGTAGCCAGGTAAGGAGTGCATGATAGGCCAGATGATCAGTGCATTATCAGTCACGTGATCAGTGTATGATCAGCCAAGTAATCAGTGCATGATAGCCAACTGATCAGTGCATGATCAGTCAAGTTATCAGTGCAATGGTCAGTCACGTGAATCAGTGCATGATCAGTCACGTGATCAGTGTATGATCATCCACGTGATCAGTGCATGATCATTTACGTGATCAGTGCATGATCAGTCACGGGATACGGGTGTGATCAGCCACGTGATCAGTGCATGATAGCCACGTGATCAGTGCATGATAGCCACGTGATTACTTCATGAGTAGTCACGTGATCTGTGCATGACCAGGCACGTGATCAGGGTGTGGATCCGCCACGTGATCAGTGCATGATAGCCACGTGATCAGTGCATGATCAGTCACGTGAACAGTGCATGATCAGTCACGTGATCAAGTGTATGATCAGCCACGTGATCAGTGCATGATCAATTACGGTGATCAGTGCATGATCAGTCACGTGACCAGTACATGGTAGCTATGTGATCATTGTATGATCAGCCAACGTTAGCAATGCATGATAGCCACGTGATCAGTGCATGATCAGTCACGTGATCAGTGCATGATCAGTCACGTGATCAGTGCATGATCAAATTACGTTACCATTGCATGATCAGTCACGTGACCAGTACATGTTAGCTATGTGATCATTGTATTGATCAGCCCACGTTAGCAGTGCATGATAGCCACGTGATCAGTGCATGATCAGCCACGTGAACAGTGCGTGATCAGTCAAGTGATCAGTGCATGATCAGTCACTTGATCAGTGCATGATCAATTACGTTACCATTGCATGATCAGTCAACGTGAACAGTACATGTTAGCTACGTTTTCATTGCACGATCAGCCACGTGAGCACTGCATGATAGACACGTGATCAGTGCATGATCAGCTACATGAGCAGTTTATGATCAGCCACGTGATCAGTGTATGATCAGTCACGTGATCAGTGTATGATAATCCACGTGATGAGTGCATGTGGAGACATGTAATCAATGCATGATAGCTCCGTGATCAGTGCATGATCAGTCCCGTGATCAGTGTATGATCAGCCACGTGATCAGTGCATGAGTGCCACGTGATCAGGTGCATTGATTAGTCACGTGACAGGGTGTGTGATCAGCCATGTGAACAGTGCATATTCAGCCACGAGATCAGTGCATGATCAGTTACATGAGCAGTGTATGATCAGCCACGTGATCAGTGCATGGTCAGACACGTGAACAGTGTATGATCAGCCACGTGATCAGTGCATGATTTTGTCACGTGACAGGTGTGTGATCAGCCATGTGAACAGTGCATGTTCGAGCCACGAGATCAGTGCATGATAGCACGTGATCAGTGCGATGATCAGTTTACAAGAGCAAGTGTATGATCAGCCACATGAGCAGTGTATGATCAGCCACGTGATCAGTGCATGGTCAGCCAAGTAATCAGTGCATGATACCAGTGATCAGTGCATGATCAGTCACGTGATCAGTGCATGGTCAGTCACGTGATCATTGCATGATAGTCACGTGATCAGTGCATGATCAGCCACGTGATCAGTGCATGATCAGTCATGTGACCAGTACATGGTAGCTGCGTGATCATTGCGCTGATCACCACGTGAGCAGTGCATGATAGCCACGTGATCAGTGCATGATCAGTCACGTGATCAGTGCATGATCAGTCATGTAACAGTACATGGTAGCTGCATGACACTGCATGATCAGCCAGGTGAGCAGTGCATGAATAGCCACAGTGAATCAGTGCATGGTCAATTACGTGATCAGTGCATGATCAGTCAGGTGACCAGTACATGGTAGCTACGTGATCATTGCATGATCAGCCACGTGATCAGTGCATGATAGCACGTGATCAGTGCATGATAGCCACGTGATCAGTGCATGATAGCCGACCGTGATCACTTCATGAGTAATCAGTGATTGTGCATGGACAGGCACGTGATCAGTCTATGATCAGCCACGTGATCAGTGGCATGATCAATTTACGTGACATGTGCATGATCAGTCACGTGACCAGTACATGGTAGCTACGTGATCATTGCATGATCAGCCACGTGATCAGTGCATGAGAGCCACGTGATCAGTGCATGATCAGTCACGTGACCAGTGCATGATCAGTCACGTGATCAGTGTATGATCAGCCACATGATCAGTGCATGATCAATTACGTGACCAGTGCATGATCAGTCACGTGACCAGTGAATGGTAGCTACGTGATCATTGCATGATCAGCCACGTGATCAGTGCATGAGAGCACGGTGATCAGTTGCATGATCAGTCACGTGATACATGTGTGATCAGCAACGTGATCAGTGCATGATAAGCCACGTGAACAGTGCAGGATCAATTACGTGATCAGTGCCATGATCAGTCACGGGATACGGGTGTGATCAGCCACGTGATCAGTGCATGATAGCCACGTGATCAGTGCATGATAGCCACGTGTTAACTTCATGATTAGTCACGTGATCTGTGCATGACCAGGCACGTGATCAGTGTGTGATCCGCCACGTGATCAGTGCATGATAGCCACGTGATCAGTGCATGATCAGTCACGTGAACAGTGCATGATCAGTCACGTGATCAGTGTATGATCAGCCACGTGATCAGTGCATGATCAATTACGTGATCAGTGCATGATCAGTCACGTGACCAGTACATGTTAGCTATGTGATCATTGTATGATCAGCAACGTAAGCAATGCATGATATCCACGTGATCAGTGCATGATCAGTCACGTGATCAGTGCATGATCAGTCACGTGATCAGTGCATGATCAATTACGTTACCATTGCATGATCAGTCACGTGACCAGTACATGTTAGCTATGTGATCATTGTATGATCAGCCACGTTAGCAGTGCATGATAGCCACGTGATCAGTGCATGATCAGTCACGTGATCAGTGTATGATCAGCCACGTGATCAGTGCATGATAGCCACGTGATTACTTCATGAGTAGTCACGTGATCTGTGCATGACCAGGCACGTGATCAGTGTGTGATCCGCCACGTGATCAGTGCATGATAGCCACGTGATCAGTGCATGATCAGTCACGTAAACAGTGCATGATCAGTCACGTGATCAGTGTATGATCAGCCACGTGATCAGTGCATGATCAATTACGTGATCAGTGCATGATCAGTCACGTGACCAGTACATGGTAGCTATGTGATCATTGTATGATCAGCCACGTTAGCAATGCATGATAGCCACGTGATCAGTGCATGATCAGTCACGTGATCAGTGCATGATCAGTCACGTGATCAGTGCATGATCAATTACGTTACCATTGCATGATCAGTCACGTGACCAGTACATGTTAGCTATGTGATCATTGTATGATCAGCCACGTGATCAGTGCATGATCAGTCACGTTACCAGTACATGTTAGCTACGTGATCATTGCACGATCAGCCACGTGAGCACTGCATGATAGACACGTGATCAGTGCATGATCAGCTACATGAGCAGTTTATGATCAGCCACGTTATCAGTGTATGATCAGTCACGTGATCAGTGTATGATCATCCACGTGATGAGTGCATGTGGAGACATGTAATCAATGCATGATAGCTCCGTGATCAGTGCATGATCAGTCCCGTAATCAGTGTATGATCAGCCATGTGATCAGTGCATGAGTGCCACGTGATCAGTGCATGATCAGTCACGTGACAGGTGTGTTGATCAGCCATGTGAACAGTGCATGTTCAGCCACGAGATCAGTGCATGATAGCCACGTGATCAGTGCATGATCAGTTACATGAGCAGTGTATGATCAGCCACGTGATCAGTGCATGGTCGACACGTGAACAGTGTATGATCAGCCATGGGATCAGTGCATGATATCCAAGTGATCAGTGCATGATCAATCACATGATCACTGTATGATCAGCCACGTGAACAGTGCATGCTCAGTCACGTGATCAGGGCCTGCTGAGCTGCGTGATTACTGCCTGCTCATCTGCTTGACAATTGCCAGCTGTGCTGCCGTAATTCCTGCCTGCTCAGCTGCTTGATTATTGCCAGCTGAGCAGCATGATTCCTCACAGCTGAGTTCCACGATTAGTGCCTGCTGCCTGTTTGATTCGTGCCTACTCAGCTCTTTGTTTATTGCCTCCAGAGGCACATGATCAGTGTATGACAGCAAACATGAATCAGGCGCATGATCAGTCACATGATCAGCGCCATTAAGTCACGTGATCACTACATTAAGTCAGGTGATCAGTCCAGGCTCAGTCACGGTATCAGTGCATGATCAGCCACGTGATCAGTGCATGATAGCCACGTGATCATTGCATGATAGCCACGTGATCAGTGCATGATCAGCCAGGTGATCAGTGCATGATAGCTACGTGATCATTGCATGATAGCCACGTGAGCAGTGCATGCTCAGCCACGTGATTAGTGCACTGATTCAGCCACATGATCAGTGGCATGATCATTACGTGATCAGTGCATGATCAGTCATGTACCAGTACATGGTAGCTGTGTGATCATTGGCGTGATCAGCCACGTGAGCAGTTGCATGATAGCCACGTGAACAGTGCATGATCAGCCACGTGATCAGTGCATGATCAGTCAAGTGATCAGTGCATGATCAGTCACGTGACCAGTACATGGTAGCTACGTGATCATTGCATGTTCAGGCAACGTGATCAGTGCATGATAGCCATGTGATCAGTGCATTATAGCCACGTGATCAGTGCCATGATCAGTCCAGGTGATACGTGTGTGATCCGCCACGTGATCAGTGCATGATATCCACGTAATCAGTTCATGATAGCCACGTGATCACTTCATGAGTAGTCACGTGATCTATGCATGGACCAGGCACGGTGATCAGTGTATGATCACCACGTGACCAGTGCATGATAGCCACGTGATCAGTGGCATGATCAGTCATGTGAACAGTGCATGGTCAGTCACGTGATCAGTGTATGATCAGACACGTGATCAGTGCGTGATCAATTACGTGATCAGTGCCTGATCAGCCAGTGACCAGTCATTGGTAGCTATGTGATCATTGTATTATCAGCCACGTGAGCAGTGCATGATAGCCACTGTGATCAGTGCATGATCAGTCACGTGATCAGGGCATGATCAGTCGCGTGATCTGTGCATGATCAATTACGTTACCTTTGGCATGATCAGTCACGTGACCAGTACATGTTAGCTACGTGATCATTGCAGGATCAGCCACGTGAGCAGTGCATGATAGCCACGTGATCAGTTGCATGATCAGTCACGTGATCAGGGCATGATCAGTCACGTGATCTGTGCATGATCAATTAGGTTACCTTTGCATGATCAGTCACGTGACCAGTACATGTTAGCTACGTGATCATTGCAGGATCAGCCACGTGAGCACTGGCATGATAGACACGTGATCAGTGCATGAACAGCTACATGAGCAGTGTATGATCAGCCACGTGATCAGGTGCATGATCAGACACGTGAACAGTGTATTATCAGCAACGTGATCAGTGCATGATGCCTACGTGATCAGTTCATGATTAGTCACGTGATCTGTGCATGACCTGGCACGTGAACAGTGTATGATCAGCCACGTGATCAGTGCATTATAGCCACGTGATCAGTACATGATCAGTCAAGTGATCAGTGGGTGAACAGTCACGTGATCAGTGCATGATGAGGCACGTAATCAGTTCAGGATCAATTAAGTGATCAGTGCATGATCAGTCACGTGACCAGTACATGGATGCTATATGATCATTGCATGATCAGCCACGTGAGCAGTGCACGATGGCCACGTGATATGTGCATGATCAGTTACGTGAGCACAGTATGATCAGCCATGTGATCAGTGCATGAGTGCCACGTGATCAGTGCATGATCAGTCACGTGGCAGGTGTGTGATCAGCCACGTGAACAGTGCATGTTCAGCCACGTGATCAGTGCATGATAGCCACGTGATCAGTGCATGATCAATCACGTGATCAGTGTATGATCAGCCACGTGAACAGTGCATGCTCAGTCACGTGATCAGGGCCTGCTGAGCTGCGTGATTACTGTCTGTTCATCTGCTTGACAATTGCAAGCTGAGCTGCAAGATTCCTGCCTGTCATCTGCTTCACAATTCCCAGCTGTGCTGCGTAATTCCTGCCTGCTCAGCTGCTTGATTATTGCCAGCTGAGCAGCATGATTCCTCACAGCTGAGTTCCATGATTATTGCCTGCTGACTGTATGATTCGTGCCTACTCTGCTCTTTGTTTATTACCTCCAGAGGCACATGATCAGTGTATGATAGCAAACATGATGAGCGCATGATCAGTCATATGATCACTGCATGATCCCTCACGTGATCAGTGCATGATCCGTCGCGTGATCAGTGCATGATCAGTCACGTGATCAGTGCATGATCAGCCAGGTGATCAGTGCATGATCAATTACGTGATCATTGCATGATCAGGCACATGATCAGGGCATGATCAGCCACGTGATACGTGTGTGATCAGCCTCGTGATCAGTGCATGATATCCACGTGATCAGTACAGGATAGCCACGTGATCACTTCAGGATTAGTCACGTGATCTGTACATGATCAGTCACGTGATACGTGTGTGATCAGCCAGGTGATCAGTGCGTGGTGAGCCACGTGATCAGTGCAGGATCAATTACGTGATCAGTGCATGATCAGTCACATGACCAGTACATGGTAGCTACGTGACCATTGCATGATCAGCCACGTGATCAGTGCATGATAGCCACGTGATCAGTGCATGATAGTCACCTGATCAGTGCATGATCAGTCACGTGATACGTGTGTGATCAGCCACGTGATCAGTGCATGATATCAGTGAATGATATCCACGTGATCAATGCATGATAGCCACGTGATCAGTGCATGAGAGCCTTGTGATCAGTGCATGATCAGTCACGAGATACATGTGTGATCAGCCACGTGAGCAGTGCATGATAGCACGTGATCAGTGCATGATCAGTCACGTGACCAGTACATGGTAGCTACGTGATCATTGCATGATCAGCCACGTGATCAGTGCATGATAGCCACGTGATCAGTGCATGATCAGTCACGTGATACGTGTGTGATCAGCCACGTGATCAGTGCATCTTATCCACGTGATCAGTGCAGGATAGCCACGTGATCACTTCATGATTATTTACGTGATCTGTACATGATCAGTCACGTGATTTGTGTGTGATCAGCCACCGGATCAGTGCGTGATGAGCCATGTGATCAGTGCAGGATCAATTACGTGATCAGTGCATGATCAGTCACATGACCAGTACATGGTAGCTACGTGATCAGTGCATGATAGCCACATGATCAGTGCATGATAGCTACGTGATCAGTGCATGATAGCCACATGATCAGTGCATGAGAGCCACGTGATCAGTGCAAGATCAGTCACGTGATACATGTGTGATCAGCCACGAGATCAGTGCATGATGAGCCACGTGATCAGTGCAGGATCAATTACGTGATCAGTGCATGATCAGTCACGTGACAAGTACATGGTTGGTACGTGACCTTGCATGATCAGCCACGTGAGCAGAGCATGATAGCCACGTGATCAGTGCATGATCAGTCACGTGATCAGTACATGATCATTCACTTGAAAAGTGCATGATCAATGACGTGATCTGTGCATGATCAGTCACGTGACCTGTATATGGTAGCTACGTGATCATTCCATGACGAGCCACGTGAGGAGTGCATGATAGCCACGTGATGTGTGCATGATCAGTTACGTGAGCAGAGTATGATCAGCCACGTGATCAGTGCATGATAGCCACGTGATCAGTGCATGATCCGTCACCTAATCGGTGTATGATCAGTCACCTGACCGGTACATGGTAGCTACATGATCATTGCATGATCAGCCACGTGATCAGTGCATGATAGCCACGTGATCAGTGCATGATCAGTCAAGTGATCAGTGCATGATCAGTCATGTGACCAGTACATGGTAGCTGCGTGATCATTGCATGATTAGCCACGTGAGCAGTGCATTATAGCCACGTGATAAGTCCATGATCAGCCACGTGATCAGTGCATGATCAAGCACGTGATCAGTGCATGAGCAGCCACGTGAACAGTGCATGACCAGGCACGTGATAAGTGTATGACCAGCCAAGTGATCAGTGCATGATAGCCACGTGATCAGTGCATGATCAATCACGTGATTAGTGCATGATCAGTTACGTGACCAGTGTATGATCAGCCATGTGATCAGTGTATGATCAGCCACATGATCAGTGCATGATCAATTACGTGATCAGTGCATGATCAGTCACGTGACCAGTACATGGTAGCTACGTGATCATTGGCATGATCAGCCACGTGATCAGTGCATGATAGCCACGGGATCAGAGCATGATAAGTCACGTGATCAGTGCATGATCAGTCACGTGAACAGTGCATGATAAGTCACCTGATCAGTGCATGATCAATTATGTGATCAGTGCATGATCACTCACGTGACCAGTACATGTTAGCTACGTGATCATTGCATGATCAGCCACGTCAGCAGTGCATGATAGCCACGTGATCAGTGCATGATCATCCACATGATCATTGCATGGGCAGTCATGGATCAGTGCGTGAATTAGACGTGATCAGTGCATGATCAGTCTCGTGATCAGTGGTATGATCAACCACGTGATCAGTGCACGATAGCCAGGTAATGAGTGCATGAGAGCCAGATGATCAGGCATTATCAGTCAGGTGATCAGTGTATGATCAGACAAGTAATCAGTGAATGGGAGCCAACTGTTCAGTGGATGATCAGTCAGGTGGTCAGTGCATGATCAATTACGTGATCAGTGCATGATCAGTCATGTGACGAGTACATGGTAGCTGTGTGATCATTGCGTGATCAGCCACGTGAGCAGTGCATGATAGCCACGTGGGCAGTGCATGATCAGCCACGTAATCAGTGCATGATCAGTCAAGTGATCAGTGCATGATCAGTCACGTGACCAGTACATGGTAGCTACGTGATCATTGCATGATCAGCCACGTGATCAGTGCATGATAGCCACGTGATCAGTGCATGATCAGTCACGTGATAAGTGTGTGATCAGCCACGTGATCAGTGCATGATATCCACGTAATCAGTTCATATAGAAACGTGATCACTTCATGAGTAGTCAACATGATTCTGTGCATGAACAGGCACGTGATCAGTGTATGATCAGCCACGTGATCAGTGCATGATAGCCACGTGGAACAGTGCATGATCAGTCATGTGAACAGTGCATGGTGAGTCACGTGATCAGTGTATGATCAGCCACGTGATCAGTGCGTGATCAATTACGTGATCAGTGCATGATCAGCCATGTGACCAGTACATGGAGCTATGTGATCATTGTATTATCAGCCACGTGATCAGTGCATGATAAGCCACGTGATCAGTGCATGATCAGTCACGTGATCAGTGTATGATCATCCACGTGAACAGTGCATGCTCAGTCACGTGATCAGGGCCTGCTGAGCTGCGTGATTACTGTCTGTTCATCTGCTTGACAATTGCAAGCTGAGCTGCAAGATTCCTGCCTGTCATCTGCTTCACAATTCCCAGCTGTGCTGCGTAATTCCTGCCTGCTCAGCTGCTTGATTATTGCCAGCTGAGCAGCATGATTCCTCACAGCTGAGTTCCATGATTATTGCCTGCTGAATGTATGATTCGTGCCTACTCTGCTCTTTGTTTATTGCCTCCAGAGGCACATGATCAGTGTATGATAGCAAACATGATGAGCGCATGATCAGTCATATGATCAGTGCATGATCCGTCACGTGATCAGTGCATGATCAGTCACGTGATCAGTGCATGATCAGTCACGTGATCAGTGCATGATCAGCCACGTGATCAGTGCATGATAGCCACGTGATCAGTGCATGATCAGCCACGTGATCAGTGCATGATAGCCACGTGATCAGTGCATGATCAGTCAAGTGATCAGTGCATGATCAGTCATGTGACCAGTACATGGTACCTGCGTGATCATTGCATGATTAGCCACGTGAGCAGTTTATGATCAGTCACGTGATCAGTGCCTGATCAATTACGTGATCAGTGCATGATCAGTCACGTGACCAGTACATGTAGCTACGTGATCACTGCATGATCAGCAAC
>NW_020190437.1:0-26420 GCF_002263795.3 Bos taurus
TCACGTGATCAGTGTATGATCAGGTTCGTGATCAGTGCATGATCAGCCACGTAATCAGTGAATGATAACCACCTGAACAGTGCATGATCAGCAACGTGATTAGTTCCTGATCAGCCAGATGATCAGTGCGTGATCAGCCACGTGATCACTGTATGATCAGCCACGTCATCAGAGCATGGGCAGTCACAGGATCAGTGTATGATCGGCCACGTGATCATTGCATGATAGCCAAGTTATGAATGCATGATAGCTACGTGATCAGTGCATGATCAGTCACATGATCAGTGCATGATTAGCCACGTGATCACTGCATGATAGCCATGTGATCATTGCCTACAGTTACATGATCAGTGCATTGGCAGTCAGGTCATCAGTGCATGATACCCACGTGATTAGCGCATGATCAATAACATAACCAGCAATATTCAGACACGTGATCACTGTATGCTCAGTCACGTGATAATTTCCTGATCAGCCACGCGATCAGTGTATGATCATCCTCGAGATCAATGCATGCGCAGTCACAAGATCAGTGCATGATAGCCACGTGATCAGTGCATCATCAGTCACGTATTCAGTGCAAGATCAGTCACGTGATCAGTGCATGATAGCCAGGTGATCACTGCATGATCATTCACGAGATCAGTGCATGATCAGTCATGTGATAAGTGCATGATCAGGCACGTGATCAGTGCATGATCAGGCACATGATCAGTGCATGATCAGTCACCTGATCAGTGTATGATCAGCCACGTAATCAGTGCATGATAGCCACGTGACGAGTGCATGATCATTCACGAGATCAGTGAATGATAAGCCATGCGATCAGTGCATGATAGCCATGTGATCAGTGCATGATAGCTACGTGATCAGTGCATGATCAGCCACGGATTCAGTGCATGATCAGCCACGTGATCACTGTATGATCAGCCACGTGATCAGTGCATGTGCAGTCACGTGATCAGTGTATTATCAGCCATGTGTTCAGTGCATGATATACAAGTGATCAATGCATGATAGCTACATGGTCAGTGCATGCTCAGTCACATGAGCAGTGCATGATCAGCCACGTGATCAGTGCATGATACCCCGTGATCATTGCCTACAATTATGTGATCAGTGCATGTGCAGTACGTGATCAGTGCTGCGCAGGCACCTGATCAGTGTATGATCAGACACGTGATCAGTTCATGATCAGCCATGTGATCAGTGCATGATAGCCACCAGATCAGTGCATGTTAAGCAACGTATTAGTGCATGATCAGCCACGTGATCAGTGTATGATGAGCCACGCGATCAGTGTATGATCAACCACGTGATCAGTGCATGATCAGCAACATGATCAGTGCATGATTCAGCCACGTGATCAGTACATGATCACCACTGATCAAGTGTATGATCATCCGCTAGATGAGTGCATGTGCGGTCACATGATCAGTGCATGATCAGCCATGTGATCAGTGCATTATCAGCCACGTGATCAGTAACATCATCCGCAAAGTGATTTAGTGGCATGATCTGTCACGTGATCAGGGTATGATCAGCCAGGTGATCAGTGCATGATCACCCACGTGATCAGCGCATGATCAGCCACGTGATCAGTGCATGCAGGGTCACGTGATCAGTGTATGATCAGCTTCGTCATCAATGCATGATCAGCCACGTTATCAGTGCAGGATCAGCCACGTGAAGAGTGCATGATCAGTCACGTGATCAGTGATGATAGCCAGGTTATCAGCGCATGATCAGCCACGTGATCAGTGCACGATCAGCACGTGAACAGTGTGTGCTCAGTCTCGTGATCAGGCCTACTGAGCTGCGTGATTCGTGCCTGCTCATCTGCTTGAAAATTGCCAGTTGAGCCGTCTGATTCCTGCCTATTCAGCTGCTTGATTGTTTGCCAGCTGAGCAGCATGATTCATCACAGCTGAGGTCCATGATTATTGCCTGCTGATTGCGTGAATTCGTGCCTACTCAGCTCTTTGGTTATTGCCTCCAGAGGGCACATCATCAGTGCATGATAGCCACGTGATCAGTTCTTGATTAGTCACATGATCAGCAGCATTCAGACACGAGATCACTGCATGCTAAGTCATGTGATCAGAATCATGATCTGCCGTGTTGTTTAGTGCCATGATCAGCCACGTGATAAGTGCATGATCATCCACGTGACTATTACATGCACAACAAGTGATCAGTGCATGATAGCAACGTGATCTGTGCATGATCAGTCACGTGGACCAGTGTATGATTAAGGCCACGTGATAAATGCATGATAGCCACGTGACCAGTACATGATTAATCAGTGCATGATCAGTCACATGATCAGCGTTATGATCATCCACGTGATCAGTGCATGATCAGCCACGTGATCAGTGCATGCACAGTCATGTGATCAGTGTATGATAAGCTTCGTGATCAGTGGATTGATCAGCCACGTGATCAGTGCATGATCAGCCACGTGATCAGTGCATGATCAGCCACGTGATCAGTGCATGATAGCCACCTGATCAGTGCATGATAAGCAAAGTGATTAGAGGCATTATCAGCCACCTGATCAGAGTATGATCAGCCACGTGATCAGTGCATGATCAGCCACGTGATCAGTGCAATGATAGCCACCTGATCAGTGCATGATAAGCAAAGTGACTAGAGCATTATCAGCCACCTGATCAGAGTATGATCAGCCACGTGATCAGTGCATGATCAGCCACGTGATCAGTGCATGCAGAGTCACGTGATCAGTGTATGATCAGCCAAATGATCAGTGCATGATCAGGTACGTGATCAGTGCATGCTCAGGCCACATGATCAGTGCATGATCAGTCATGTGATCAGTGTTTGATCAGTCACGTGATCAGTGCATGATAAGCCATGTGATCAGTGTATGATAAGCCACGTGATCAATGTATGATCAGAAACGTGATCAGTGCATGATCAGCCACGTGATCACTGCAGGCAGAGTCACGTGATCAGTGTATGATCAGAAACGTGATCAGTGCATGATCAGCCACGTGATCAGTGTATGATCAGCCAAATGATCAGTGCATGATCAGGTAAGTGATCAGTGCATGTTGAGGCACATGATCAGTGCATGATCAGCCAAGTGATCAGTGCATGATCAGCCACGTGATCAGTGTATGATAAGCCACGTGATCAGTGCATGATCCGCCAACGTGATTAGTGCATGATCAGCCACGTGATCATATATGATCAGCAACGTGATCAGTGCACGTTCAGCCACGTGATCAGTGCATGATCAGCACACGTGGTCACTGCATGCAGAGTCACGTAATCAGTGTATCATCAGAAACGGTGATCAGTGCATGATCAGCCACGTGATCAGTGCATGAGCAGCCACGTGATCAGTGCATGATCAGCCACGTGATCAGTGCATGATCAGCCCTTGATCAGTGCATAATCAGCCAAATGATCAGTGCATGCTGTCACGTGATCAGTGTATGATCAGGTTCGTGATCAGTGCATGATCAGCCACGTAATCAGTGCATGATAGCCACCTGACCAGTGCATGATCAGCAACGTGATTAGTTCCTGATCAGCCAGATGATCAGTGCGTGATCAGCCACGTGATCACTGTATGATCAGCCACGTCATCAGAGCATGGGCAGCCACAGGATCAGTGTATGATCGGCCACGTGATCATTGCATGATAGCCAAGTTATGAATGCATGATAGCTACGTGATCAGTGCATGATCAGTCACATGATCAGTGCATGATTAGCCACGTGATCACTGCATGATAGCCATGTGATCATTGCCTACAGTTACATGATCAGTGCATTGGCAGTCAGGTCATCAGTGCATGATACCCACGTGATTAGCGCATGATCAATAACATAACCAGCAATATTCAGACACGTGATCACTGTATGCTCAGTCACGTGATAATTTCCTGATCAGCCACGCGATCAGTGTATGATCATCCTCGAGATCAATGCATGCGCAGTCACAAGATCAGTGCATGATAGCCACGTGATCAGTGCATCATCAGTCACGTATTCAGTGCAAGATCAGTCACGTGATCAGTGCATGATAGCCAGGTGATCACTGCATGATCATTCACGAGATCAGTGCATGATCAGTCATGTGATAAGTGCATGATCAGGCACGTGATCAGTGCATGATCAGGCACATGATCAGTGCATGATCAGTCACCTGATCAGTGTATGATCAGCCACGTAATCAGTGCATGATAGCCACGTGACGAGTTGCATGATCATTCACGATATCAGTGAATGATAAGCCATGCGATCAGTGCATGATAGCCATGTGATCAGTGCATGATAGCTACGTGATCAGTGCATGATCAGCCACGGATTCAGTGCATGATCAGCCACGTGATCACTGTATGATCAGCCACGTGATCAGTGCATGTGCAGTCACGTGATCAGTGTATTATCAGCCATGTGTTCAGTGCATGATATACAAGTGATCAATGCATGATAGCTACATGGTCAGTGCATGCTCAGTCACATGAGCAGTGCATGATCAGCCACGTGATCAGTGCATGATACCCCGTGATCATTGCCTTACAATTATGTGATCAGTGCATGTGCAGTACGTGATCAGTGCATGCGCAGGCACCTGATCAGTGTATGATCAGACACGTGATCAGTTCATGATCAGCCATGTGATCAGTGCATGATAGCCACCAGATCAGTGCATGTTAAGCAACGTGATTAGTGCATGATCAGCCACGTGATCAGTGTATGATGAGCCACGCGATCAGTGTATGATCAACCACGTGATCAGTGCATGATCAGCAACATGATCAGTGCATGATCAGCCACGTGATCAGTACATGATCACCACGTGATCAGTGTATGATCATCCGCTAGATGAGTGCATGTGCGGTCACAGGATCAGTGCATGATCAGCCATGTGATCAGTGCAGGATCAGGCACGTGAAGAGTGCATGATCAGTCACGTGATCAGTGAATGATAGCCAGGTTATCAGCGCATGATCAGCCATGTGATCAGTGCACGATCAGCACGTGAACAGTGTGTGCTCAGTCTCGTGATCAGGGCCTACTGAGCTGCGTGATTCGTGCCTGCTCATCTGCTTGAAAATTGCCAGTTGAGCCGTCTGATTCCTGCCTATTCAGCTGCTTGATGTTTGCCAGCTGAGCAGCATGATTCATCACAGCTGAGGTCCATGATTATTGCCTGCTGATTGCGTGATTCGTGCCTACTCAGCTCTTTGGTTATTGCCTCCAGAGGCACATCATCAGTGCATGATAGCCACGTGATCAGTTCTTGATTAGTCACATGATCAGCAGCATTCAGACACGAGATCACTGCATGCTAAGTCATGTGATCAGATCATGATCTGCCGTGTGTTTAGTGCATGATCAGCCACGTGATAAGTGCATGATCATCCACGTGACTATTACATGCACAATCAAGTGATCAGTGCATGATAGCAACGTGATCTGTGCATGATCAGTCACGTGACCAGTGTATGATTAGCCACGTGATAAATGCATGATAGCCACATGACCAGTACATGATTAATCAGTGCATGATCAGTCACATGATCAGCGTATGATCATCCACGTGATCAGTGCATGATCAGCCACGTGATCAGTGCATGCACAGTCATGTGATCAGTGTATGATAAGCTTCGTGATCAGTGATTGATCAGCCACGTGATCAGTGCATGATCAGCCACGTGATCAGTGCATGATCAGCCACGTGATCAGTGCATGATAGCCACCTGATCAGTGCATGATAAGCAAAGTGATTAGAGCATTATCAGCCACCTGATCAGAGTATGATCAGCCACGTGATCAGTGCATGATCAGCCACGTGATCAGTGCATGATAGCCACCTGATCAGTGCATGATAAGCAAAGTGACTAGAGCATTATCAGCCACCTGATCAGAGTATGATCAGCCACGTGATCAGTGCATGATCAGCCACGTGATCAGTGCATGCAGAGTCACGTGATCAGTGTATGATCAGCCAAATGATCAGTGCATGATCAGGTACGTGATCAGTGCATGCTCAGGCACATGATCAGTGCATGATCAGTCATGTGATCAGTGTTTGATCAGTCACGTGATCAGTGCATGATAAGCCATGTGATCAGTGCATGATCAGCCACGTGATCACTGCAGGCAGAGTCACGTGATCAGTGTATGATCAGAAACGTGATCAGTGCATGATCAGCCACGTGATCAGTGTATGATCAGCCAAATGATCAGTGCATGATCAGGTAAGTGATCAGTGCATGTTGAGGCACATGATCAGTGCATGATCAGCCAAGTGATCAGTGCATGATCAGCCACGTGATCAGTGTATGATAAGCCACGTGATCAGTGCATGATCCGCAACGTGATTAGTGCATGATCAGCCACGTGATCAATATATGATCAGCAACGTGATCAGTGCACGTTCAGCCACGTGATCAGTGCATGATCAGACACGTGGTCACTGCATGCAGAGTCACGTAATCAGTGTATCATCAGAAACGTGATCAGTGCATGATCAGCCACGTGATCAGTGCATGAGCAGCCACGTGATCAGTGCATGATCAGCCACGTGATCAGTGCATGATCAGCCCCTTGATCAGTGCATAATCAGCCAAATGATCAGTGCATGCTGTCACGTGATCAGTGTATGATCAGGTTCGTGATCAGTGCATGATCAGCCACGTAATCAGTGCATGATAGCCACCTGACCAGTGCATGATCAGCAACGTGATTAGTTCCTGATCAGCCAGATGATCAGTGCGTGATCAGCCACGTGATCACTGTATGATCAGCCACGTCATCAGAGCATGGGCAGTCACAGGATCAGTGTATGATCGGCCACGTGATCATTGCATGATAGCCAAGTTATGAATGCATGATAGCTACGTGATCAGTGCATGATCAGTCACATGATCAGTGCATGATTAGCCACGTGATCACTGCATGATAGCCATGTGATCATTGCCTACAGTTACATGATCAGTGCATTGGCAGTCAGGTCATCAGTGCATGATACCCACGTGATTAGCGCATGATCAATACCATGATCAGCAATATTCAGACACGTGATCACTGTATGCTCAGTCACGTGGTAATTTCCTGATCAGCCACGTGATCAGTGTATGATAAGCCACGTGATCAGTGCATGATCCGCAACGTGATTAGTGCATGATCAGCCACGTGATCAATATATGATCAGCAACGTGATCAGTGCACGTTCAGCCACGTTATCAGTGCATGATCAGACACGTGGTCACTGCATGCAGAGTCACGTAATCAGTGTATCATCAGAAACGTGATCAGTGCATGAGCAGCCACGTGATCAGTGCATGAGCAGCCACGTGATCAGTGCATGATCAGCCACGTGATCAGTGCATGATCAGCCACGTGATCAGTGCATGATCAGCCCCTTGATCAGTGCATAATCAGCCAAATGATCAGTGCATGCTGTCACGTGATCAGTGTATGATCAGGTTCGTGATCAGTGCATGATCAGCCACGTAATCAGTGCATGATAGCCACCTGACCAGTGCATGATCAGCAACGTGATTAGTTCCTGATCAGCCAGATGATCAGTGCGTGATCAGCCACGTGATCACTGTATGATCAGCCACGTCATCAGAGCATGGGCAGTCACAGGATCAGTGTATGATCGGCCACGTGATCATTGCATGATAGCCAAGTTATGAATGCATGATAGCTACGTGATCAGTGCATGATCAGTCACATGATCAGTGCATGATTAGCCACGTGATCACTGCATGATAGCCATGTGATCATTGCCTACAGTTACATGATCAGTGCATTGGCAGTCAGGTCATCAGTGCATGATACCCACGTGATTAGCGCATGATCAATACCATGATCAGCAATATTCAGACACGTGATCACTGTATGCTCAGTCACGTGGTAATTTCCTGATCAGCCACGTGATCAGTGTATGATAAGCCACGTGATCAGTGCATGATCCGCAACGTGATTAGTGCATGATCAGCCACGTGATCAATATATGATCAGCAACGTGATCAGTGCACGTTCAGCCACGTTATCAGTGCATGATCAGACACGTGGTCACTGCATGCAGAGTCACGTAATCAGTGTATCATCAGAAACGTGATCAGTGCATGATCAGCCACGTGATCAGTGCATGAGCAGCCACGTGATCAGTGCATGATCAGCCACGTGATCAGTGCATGATCAGCCCCTTGATCAGTGCATAATCAGCCAAATGATCAGTGCATGCTGTCACGTGATCAGTGTATGATCAGGTTCGTGATCAGTGCATGATCAGCCACGTAATCAGTGCATGATAGCCACCTGACCAGTGCATGATCAGCAACGTGATTAGTTCCTGATCAGCCAGATGATCAGTGCGTGATCAGCCACGTGATCACTGTATGATCAGCCACGTCATCAGAGCATGGGCAGTCACAGGATCAGTGTATGATCGGCCACGTGATCATTGCATGATAGCCAAGTTATGAATGCATGATAGCTACGTGATCAGTGCATGATCAGTCACATGATCAGTGCATGATTAGCCACGTGATCACTGCATGATAGCCATGTGATCATTGCCTACAGTTACATGATCAGTGCATTGGCAGTCAGGTCATCAGTGCATGATACCCACGTGATTAGCGCATGATCAATAACATAACCAGCAATATTCAGACACGTGATCACTGTATGCTCAGTCACGTGATAATTTCCTGATCAGCCACGCGATCAGTGTATGATCATCCTCGAGATCAATGCATGCGCAGTCACAAGATCAGTGCATGATAGCCACGTGATCAGTGCATCATCAGTCACGTATTCAGTGCAAGATCAGTCACGTGATCAGTGCATGATAGCCAGGTGATCACTGCATGATCATTCACGAGATCAGTGCATGATCAGTCATGTGATAAGTGCATGATCAGTCATGTGATAAGTGCATGATCAGGCACGTGATCAGTGCATGATCAGGCACATGATCAGTGCATGATCAGTCACCTGATCAGTGTATGATCAGCCACGTAATCAGTGCATGATAGCCACGTGACGAGTGCATGATCATTCACGAGATCTGTGAATGATAAGCCATGCGATCAGTGCATGATAGCCATGTGATCAGTGCATGATAGCTACGTGATCAGTGCATGATCAGCCACGGATTCAGTGCATGATCAGCCACGTGATCAGTGCATGTGCAGTCACGTGATCAGTGTATTATCAGCCATGTGTTCAGTGCATGATATACAAGTGATCAATGCATGATAGCTACATGGTCAGTGCATGCTCAGTCACATGAGCAGTGCATGATCAGCCACGTGATCAGTGCATGATACCCCGTGATCATTGCCTACAATTATGTGATCAGTGCATGTGCAGTACGTGATCAGTGCATGCGCAGGCACCTGATCAGTGTATGATCAGACACGTGATCAGTTCATGATCAGCCATGTGATCAGTGCATGATAGCCACCAGATCAGTGCATGTTAAGCAACGTGATTAGTGCATGATCAGCCACGTGATCAGTGTATGATGAGCCACGCGATCAGTGTATGATCAACCACGTGATCAGTGCATGATCAGCAACATGATCAGTGCATGATCAGCCACGTGATCAGTACATGATCACCACGTGATCAGTGTATGATCATCCGCTAGATGAGTGCATGTGCGGTCACAGGATCAGTGCATGATCAGCCATGTGATCAGTGCATTATCAGCCACGTGATCAGTACATCATCCGCAAAGTGATTAGTGCATGATCTGTCACGTGATCAGGGTATGATCAGCCAGGTGATCAGTGCATGATCACCCACGTGATCAGCGCATGATCAGCCACGTGATCAGTGCATGCAGGGTCACGTGATCAGTGTATGATCAGCTTCGTCATCAATGCATGATCAGCCACGTTATCAGTGCAGGATCAGGCACGTGAAGAGTGCATGATCAGTCACGTGATCAGTGAATGATAGCCAGGTTATCAGCGCATGATCAGCCACGTGATCAGTGCACGATCAGCACGTGAACAGTGTGTGCTCAGTCTCGTGATCAGGGCCTACTGAGCTGCGTGATTCGTGCCTGCTCATCTGCTTGAAAATTGCCAGTTGAGCCGTCTGATTCCTGCCTATTCAGCTGCTTGATGTTTGCCAGCTGAGCAGCATGATTCATCACAGCTGAGGTCCATGATTATTGCCTGCTGATTGCGTGATTCGTGCCTACTCAGCTCTTTGGTTATTGCCTCCAGAGGCACATCATCAGTGCATGATAGCCACGTGATCAGTTCTTGATTAGTCACATGATCAGCAGCATTCAGACACGAGATCACTGCATGCTAAGTCATGTGATCAGATCATGATCTGCCGTGTGTTTAGTGCATGATCAGCCACGTGATAAGTGCATGATCATCCACGTGACCATTACATGCACAATCAAGTGATCAGTGCATGATAGCAACGTGATCTGTGCATGATCAGTCACGTGACCAGTGTATGATTAGCCACGTGATAAATGCATGATAGCCACGTGACCAGTACATGATTAATCAGTGCATGATCAGTCACATGATCAGCGTATGATCATCCACGTGATCAGTGCATGATCAGCCACGTGATCAGTGCATGCACAGTCATGTGATCAGTGTATGATAAGCTTCGTGATCAGTGATTGATCAGCCACGTGATCAGTGCATGATCAGCCACGTGATCAGTGCATGATCAGCCACGTGATCAGTGCATGATAGCCACCTGATCAGTGCATGATAAGCAAAGTGATTAGAGCATTATCAGCCACCTGATCAGAGTATGATCAGCCACGTGATCAGTGCATGATCAGCCACGTGATCAGTGCATGATAGCCACCTGATCAGTGCATGATAAGCAAAGTGACTAGAGCATTATCAGCCACCTGATCAGAGTATGATCAGCCACGTGATCAGTGCATGATCAGCCACGTGATCAGTGCATGCAGAGTCACGTGATCAGTGTATGATCAGCCAAATGATCAGTGCATGATCAGGTACGTGATCAGTGCATGCTCAGGCACATGATCAGTGCATGATCAGTCATGTGATCAGTGTTTGATCAGTCACGTGATCAGTGCATGATAAGCCATGTGATCAGTGTATGATAAGCCACGTGATCAATGTATGATCAGAAACGTGATCAGTGCATGATCAGCCACGTGATCACTGCAGGCAGAGTCACGTGATCAGTGTATGATCAGAAACGTGATCAGTGCATGATCAGCCACGTGATCAGTGTATGATCAGCCAAATGATCAGTGCATGATCAGGTAAGTGATCAGTGCATGTTGAGGCACATGATCAGTGCATGATCAGCCAAGTGATCAGTGCATGATCAGCCACGTGATCAGTGTATGATAAGCCACGTGATCAGTGCATGATCCGCAACGTGATTAGTGCATGATCAGCCACGTGATCAATATATGATCAGCAACGTGATCAGTGCACGTTCAGCCACGTGATCAGTGCATGATCAGACACGTGGTCACTGCATGCAGAGTCACGTAATCAGTGTATCATCAGAAACGTGATCAGTGCATGATTAGCCACGTGATCAGTGCATGAGCAGCCCCTTGATCAGTGCATAATCAGCCAAATGATCAGTGCATGCTGTCACGTGATCAGTGTATGATCAGGTTCGTGATCAGTGCATGATCAGCCACGTAATCAGTGCATGATAGCCACCTGACCAGTGCATGATCAGCAACGTGATTAGTTCCTGATCAGCCAGATGATCAGTGCGTGATCAGCCACGTGATCACTGTATGATCAGCCACGTCATCAGAGCATGGGCAGTCACAGGATCAGTGTATGATCGGCCACGTGATCATTGCATGATAGCCAAGTTATGAATGCATGATAGCTACGTGATCAGTGCATGATCAGTCACATGATCAGTGCATGATTAGCCACGTGATCACTGCATGATAGCCATGTGATCATTGCCTACAGTTACATGATCAGTGCATTGGCAGTCAGGTCATCAGTGCATGATACCCACGTGATTAGCGCATGATCAATACCATGATCAGCAATATTCAGACACGTGATCACTGTATGCTCAGTCACGTGGTAATTTCCTGATCAGCCACGTGATCAGTGTATGATAAGCCACGTGATCAGTGCATGATCCGCAACGTGATTAGTGCATGATCAGCCACGTGATCAATATATGATCAGCAACGTGATCAGTGCACGTTCAGCCACGTGATCAGTGCATGATCAGACACGTGGTCACTGCATGCAGAGTCACGTAATCAGTGTATCATCAGAAACGTGATCAGTGCATGATCAGCCACGTGATCAGTGCATGAGCAGCCACGTGATCAGTGCATGATCAGCCACGTGATCAGTGCATGATCAGCCCCTTGATCAGTGCATAATCAGCCAAATGATCAGTGCATGCTGTCACGTGATCAGTGTATGATCAGGTTCGTGATCAGTGCATGATCAGCCACGTAATCAGTGCATGATAGCCACCTGACCAGTGCATGATCAGCAACGTGATTAGTTCCTGATCAGCCAGATGATCAGTGCGTGATCAGCCACGTGATCACTGTATGATCAGCCACGTCATCAGAGCATGGGCAGTCACAGGATCAGTGTATGATCGGCCACGTGATCATTGCATGATAGCCAAGTTATGAATGCATGATAGCTACGTGATCAGTGCATGATCAGTCACATGATCAGTGCATGATTAGCCACGTGATCACTGCATGATAGCCATGTGATCATTGCCTACAGTTACATGATCAGTGCATTGGCAGTCAGGTCATCAGTGCATGATACCCACGTGATTAGCGCATGATCAATAACATAACCAGCAATATTCAGACACGTGATCACTGTATGCTCAGTCACGTGATAATTTCCTGATCAGCCACGCGATCAGTGTATGATCATCCTCGAGATCAATGCATGCGCAGTCACAAGATCAGTGCATGATAGCCACGTGATCAGTGCATCATCAGTCACGTATTCAGTGCAAGATCAGTCACGTGATCAGTGCATGATAGCCAGGTGATCACTGCATGATCATTCACGAGATCAGTGCATGATCAGTCATGTGATAAGTGCATGATCAGGCACGTGATCAGTGCATGATCAGGCACATGATCAGTGCATGATCAGTCACCTGATCAGTGTATGATCAGCCACGTAATCAGTGCATGATAGCCACGTGACGAGTGCATGATCATTCACGAGATCAGTGAATGATAAGCCATGCGATCAGTGCATGATAGCCATGTGATCAGTGCATGATAGCTACGTGATCAGTGCATGATCAGCCACGGATTCAGTGCATGATCAGCCACGTGATCACTGTATGATCAGCCACGTGATCAGTGCATGTGCAGTCACGTGATCAGTGTATTATCAGCCATGTGTTCAGTGCATGCATATACAAGTGATCATGCATGATAGCTACATGGTCAGTGCATGCTCAGTCACATGAGCAGTGCATGATCAGCCACGTGATCAGTGCATGATACCCCGTGATCATTGCCTACAATTATGTGATCAGTGCATGTGCAGTACGTGATCAGTGCATGCGCAGGCACCTGATCAGTGTATGATCAGACACGTGATCAGTTCATGATCAGCCATGTGATCAGTGCATGATAGCCACCAGATCAGTGCATGTTAAGCAACGTGATTAGTGCATGATCAGCCACGTGATCAGTGTATGATGAGCCACGCGATCAGTGTATGATCAACCACGTGATCAGTGCATGATCAGCAACATGATCAGTGCATGATCAGCCACGTGATCAGTACATGATCACCACGTGATCAGTGTATGATCATCCGCTAGATGAGTGCATGTGCGGTCACAGGATCAGTGCATGATCAGCCATGTGATCAGTGCATTATCAGCCACGTGATCAGTACATCATCCGCAAAGTGATTAGTGCATGATCTGTCACGTGATCAGGGTATGATCAGCCAGGTGATCAGTGCATGATCACCCACGTGATCAGCGCATGATCAGCCACGTGATCAGTGCATGCAGGGTCACGTGATCAGTGTATGATCAGCTTCGTCATCAATGCATGATCAGCCACGTTATCAGTGCAGGATCAGGCACGTGAAGAGTGCATGATCAGTCACGTGATCAGTGAATGATAGCCAGGTTATCAGCGCATGATCAGCCACGTGATCAGTGCACGATCAGCACGTGAACAGTGTGTGCTCAGTCTCGTGATCAGGGCCTACTGAGCTGCGTGATTCGTGCCTGCTCATCTGCTTGAAAATTGCCAGTTGAGCCGTCTGATTCCTGCCTATTCAGCTGCTTGATGTTTGCCAGCTGAGCAGCATGATTCATCACAGCTGAGGTCCATGATTATTGCCTGCTGATTGCGTGATTCGTGCCTACTCAGCTCTTTGGTTATTGCCTCCAGAGGCACATCATCAGTGCATGATAGCCACGTGATCAGTTCTTGATTAGTCACATGATCAGCAGCATTCAGACACGAGATCACTGCATGCTAAGTCATGTGATCAGATCATGATCTGCCGTGTGTTTAGTGCATGATCAGCCACGTGATAAGTGCATGATCATCCACGTGACTATTACATGCACAATCAAGTGATCAGTGCATGATAGCAACGTGATCTGTGCATGATCAGTCACGTGACCAGTGTATGATTAGCCACGTGATAAATGCATGATAGCCACGTGACCAGTACATGATTAATCAGTGCATGATCAGTCACATGATCAGCGTATGATCATCCACGTGATCAGTGCATGATCAGCCACGTGATCAGTGCATGCACAGTCATGTGATCAGTGTATGATAAGCTTCGTGATCAGTGATTGATCAGCCACGTGATCAGTGCATGATCAGCCACGTGATCAGTGCATGATCAGCCACGTGATCAGTGCATGATAGCCACCTGATCAGTGCATGATAAGCAAAGTGATTAGAGCATTATCAGCCACCTGATCAGAGTATGATCAGCCACGTGATCAGTGCATGATCAGCCACGTGATCAGTGCATGATAGCCACCTGATCAGTGCATGATAAGCAAAGTGACTAGAGCATTATCAGCCACCTGGATCAGTGTATGATCAGCCACGTGATCAGTGCATGATCAGCCACGTGATCAGTGCATGCAGAGTCACGTGATCAGTGTATGATAGCCAAATGATCAGTGCATGATCAGGTACGTGATCAGTGCATGCTCAGGCACATGATCAGTGCATGATCAGTCATGTGATCAGTGTTTGATCAGTCACGTGATCAGTGCATGATAAGCCATGTGATCAGTTGTATGATAAGCCACGTGATCAATGTATGATCAGAACGTGATCAGTGCATGATCAGCCACGTGATCACTGCAGGCAGAGTCACGTGATCAGTGTATGATCAGAAACGTGATCAAGTGCATGATCAGCCACGTGATCAGTGTATGATCAGCCAAATGAATCAGTGCATGATCAGGTAAGTGATCAGTGCATGTTGAGGCACATGATCAGTGCATGATCAGCCAAGTGATCAGTGCATGATCAGCCACGTGATCAGTGTATGATAAGCCACGTGATCAGTGCATGATCCGCAACGTGATTAGTGCATGATCAGCCACGTGATCAATATATGATCAGCAACGTGATCAGTGCACGTTCAGCCACGTGATCAGTGCATGATCAGACACGTGGTCACTGCATGCAGAGTCACGTAATCAGTGTAATCATCAGAAACGTGATCAGTGCATGATCAGCCACGTGATCAGTGCATGAGCAAGCCACGTGATCAGTGCATGATCAGCCACGTGATCAGTGCATGATCAGCCCCTTGATCAGTGCATAATCAGCCAAATGATCAGTGCATGCTGTCACGGTGATCAGTGTATGATCAGGTTCGTGATCAGTGCATGATCAGTCCACGTAATTCAGTGCATGATAGCCACCTGACCAGTGCATGATCAGCAACGTGATTAGTTCCTGATCAGCCAGAATGATCAGTGCGTGATCAGCCACGTGATCACTGTATGATCAGCCACGTCATCAGAGCATGGGCAGTCACAGGATCAGTGTATGATCGGCCACGTGATCATTGCATGATAGCCAAGTTATGAATGCATGATAGCTACGTGATCAGTGCATGATCAGTCACATGATCAGTGCATGATTAGCCACGTGATCACTGCATGATAGCCATGTGATCATTGCCTACAGTTACATGATCAGTGCATTGGCAGTCAGGTCATCAGTGCATGATACCCACGTGATTAGCGCATGATCAATAACATAACCAGCAATATTCAAACACGTGATCACTGTATGCTCAGTCACGTGATAATTTCCTGATCAGCCACGTGATCAGTGTATGATCATCCTCGAGATCAATGCATGCGCAGTCACAAGATCAGTGCATGATAGCCACGTGATCCGTGCATCATCAGTCACGTATTCAGTGCATGATCAGTCACGTGATCAGTGCATGATCAGGCACGTGATCACTGCATGATCAGGAACGTGATCAGTGCATGATGAGTCATGTGATAAGTGCATGATCAGGCACGTGATCACTGCATGATCAGTCACGTGATCAGTGCATGATCAGTCACGTGATCACTGCATGATCAGGCACGTGATCACTGCATGATCAGGCACGTGATCAGTGCATGATGAGTCACGTGATCAGTGTATGATCAGCCACGTGATCAGTGCATGATAGCCACGTGACGAGTGCATGATCATTCACGAGATCAGTGTATGATCAGACACGTGATCAGTTCATGATCAGCCATGTGATCAGTGCATGATAGCCACCTGATCAGTGCATGTTAAGCAACGTGATTAGTGCATGATCAGCCATGTGATCAGTGCATGATCACCACGTGATCAGTGTATGATCATCCGCTAGATGAGTGCATGTGCGGTCACAGGATCAGTGCATGATCAGCCATGTGATCAGTGCATTATCAGCCACGTTATCAGTACATGATCCGCAAAGTGATTAGTGCATGATCAGCCACGTGATCAGTGCATGATCAGCCCCTTGAACAGTGAATAATCAGCCAAAGATCAGTGCATGCAGTCACGTGATCAGTGTATGATCAGGTTCGTGATCAGTGCATGATCAGCCATGTAATCAGTGCATGATAGCCACCTGACCAGTGCATGATCAGAAACGTGATTAGTGCCTGATCAGCCACATGATCAGTGCGTGATCAGCCACGTGATCACTGCATGATAGCCATGTGATCATTGCCTACAGTTACATGATCAGTGCATGGGCAGTCAGGTCATCAGTGCATGATACCCACGTGATTAGCGCATGATCAATACCATGATCAGCAATATTAAGACACGTGATCACTGTATGCTCAGTCACGTGGTAAATTTCCTGATCAGCCACGTGATCAGTGTATGATCATCCTCGAGATCAGTGCATGCGCAGTCACATGATCAGTGCATGATAGCCACCTGATCAGTGCATCATCAGTCACGTATTCAGTGCATGATCAGTCACGTGATCAGTGCATGATAGCCAGGTGATCACTGCCTGATCAGTCACGAGATCAGTGCATGATCAGTCACGTGATAAGTGCATGATCAGGCACGTGATCAGTGCATGATCAGGCATGTGATCAGTGCATGTTAAGCAACGTGATTAGTGCATGATCAGCCACGTGATCAGTGTATGATCAGCCACGTGATCAGTGCATGATCACCCACGTGATCGGTGCATGATCAGCCACGTGATCAGTGCATGCACCGTCACGTGATCAGTGTATGATCAGCTTCATCATCAATGCATTATCAGCCACGTTATCAGTGCAGGATCAGGCACGTGAAGAGTGCATGATCAGTCACGTGATCAGTGAATGATAGCCAGGTTATCAGCGCATGATCAGCCACGTGATCAGTGCACGATCAGCCATGTGAACAGTTGTGCTCAGTCTCGTGATCATGGCCTACTGAGCTGCGTGATTCCTGCCTGCTCATCTGCTTGAAAATTGCCAGTTGAGCCGTCTGATTCCTGCCTATTCAGCTGCTTGATGATTACCAGCTGAGCAGCATTGATTCATCACAGCTGAGGTCCATGATTATTGCCTGCTGATTGCGTGATTCGTGCCTACTCAGCTCTTTGGTTATTGCCTCCAGAGGCACATCATCAGTGCATGATAGCCACGTGATCAGTTCTTGATTAGTCACATGATCAGCACCATTCAGACACGAGATCACTGCATGCTAAGTCACGTGATCAGATCATGATCTGCCGTGTGTTTAGTGCATGATCAGCCACGTGATAAGTGCATGATCATCCACGTGTCTATTACATGCACAATCAAGTGATCAGTGCATGATAGCCACGTGACTGTGCATGATCAGTCACGTGACCAGTGTATGATTAGCCCACGTGAAACTGCATGATAGCCACGTGACAAGTACATGATTAATCAGTGCATGATCAGTCACATGATCAGCGTATGATCATCCACGTGATCAGTGCATGATCAGCCACGTGATCAGTGCATGCACAGTCATGTGATCAGTGTATGATAAGCTTCGTGATCAGTGATTGATCAGCCACGTGATCAGTGACTGATCACATGATCAGTGCAAGATTGCCAAGTAATCAGTGCATGATTAGTTATGTGATCAGTGTATGATACGCAACGTGATTAGTGCATGATCAGCCACGTGATCAGTGTGATCAGCCACGTAATCAGTGCTTGATCAGCCACGTGATCAGTGCATGCACAGTCACGTGATCAGTTTATGATCAGCTTCGTGATCAGTGCATGATTAGTTACGTGATCAATGTATGATCAGCCATGTGATCAGTGCATGATCAGCCACGTGATCAGTGCATGATCACCCACGTGATCATTGAAAGATCAGCCACGTGATCAGTGGATGCACCGTCACGTGATGAGTGTATGATCAGCTTCGCCATCAATGCATGATCATCCACCTTATCAGTGCATGATCAGGCACGTGAAGAGTGCATGATCAGTCACGTCATCAGTGAATGTAGCCAGGTTATCAGCGCATGATCAGCCACGTGAAGAGTGCGTGCTCAGTCACTTGATCAGGGCCTACTGAGCTGCGTGATTCCTGCCTGCTCATCTGCTTGACAATTTGCCATCTGAGCTGTTTGATTCCTGCCTATTCAGCTGCTTGATGATGCCAGTCTGAGCAGCATGCATGATTTCATCACAGCTGAGGTCCATGATTATTGCCTGCTGATTGCGTGCTTCGTGCCTGTTCAGCTCTTTGGTTATTGCCTCCGGAGGCATATCATCAGTGCATGATATCCGCCTGATCAGTGTATGATAAGCAACGTGATTAGTGCATGATCAGCCACGTGATCAGTGTATGATCAGCCACGTGATCAGTGCATGATCAGCCACGTGATCAGTGCATGATCAGCCACGTGATCAGTGCATGATCCGCCACCTGATTAGTGTATGATCAGCCACGTGATCAATATATGATCAGCCAGGTGATCAGTGCACGTTAATCCACGTGATCAGTGCATGATCAGCCACGTGATCAGTGCATGATCCGCAACGTGATTAGTGCATGATCAGCCACGTGATCAATATATGATCAGCAACGTGATCAGTGCACGTTCAGCCACGTTATCAGTGCATGATCAGACACGTGGTCACTGCATGCAGAGTCACCTAATCAGTGTATCATCAGAAACGTGATCAGTGCATGATCAGCCACGTGATCAGTGCATGAGCAGCCACGTGTTCAGTGCATGATCAGCCACGTGATCAGTGCATGATCAGCCCCTTGATCAGTGCATGATCAGCCAAATGATCAGTGCATGCTGTCACGTGATCAGTGTATGATCAGGTTCGTGATCAGTGCATGATCAGCCACGTAATCAGTGCATGATAGCCACCTGACCAGTGCATGATCAGCAACGTGATTAGTTCCTGATCAGCCAGATGATCAGTGCGTGATCAGCCACGTGATCACTGTATGATCAGCCACGTCATCAGAGCATGGGCATTCACGGGATCACTGTATGATCGGCCACGTGATCATTGCATGATAGCCAAGTTCTGAATGCATGATAGCTACGTGATCAGTGCATGATCAGTCACATGATCAGTGCATGATTAGCCACGTGATCACTGCATGATAGCCATGTGATCATTGCCTACAGTTACATGATCAGTGCATTGGCAGTCAGGTCATCAGTGCATGATACCCACGTGATTAGCACATGATCAATAACATGACCAGCAATATTCAGACACGTGATCACTGTATGCTCAGTCACGTGATAATTTCCTGATCAGCCACGCGATCAGTGTATGATCATCCTCGATATCAATGCATGCGCAGTCACATGATCAGTGCATGATAGCCACGTGATCCGTGCATCATCAGTCACGTATTCAGTGCATGATCAGTCATGTGATCAGTGCATGATAGCCAGGTGATCACTGCATGATCAGTCACGAGATCAGTGCATGATCAGTCACGTGATAAGTGCATGATCAGGCACGTGATCAGTGCATGATCAGGCACGTGATCAGTGCATGATGAGTCACGTGATCAGTGTATGATCAGCCACGTGATCAGTGCATGATAGCCACCTGATCAGTGCATGTTAAGCAACGTGATTAGTGCATGATCAGCCACGTGATCAGTGTATGATGAGCCACGTGATCAGTGTATGATCAACCACGTGACCAGTGCATGATCAGCAACATGATCTGTGCATGATCAGCCACGTGATCAGTGCATGATCACCACGTGATCAGTGTATGATCATCCGCTAGATGAGTGCATGTGCGGTCACAGGATCAGTGCATGATCAGCCATGTGATCAGTGCATTATCAGCCACGTAATCAGTACATGATCCGCAAAGTGATTAGTGCATGATCAGTCACGTGATTACAGTATGATCCGCAACACATTTAGGGCATGATCGGGCACATGAACAGTGTATGATCAGCCACGTGATCAGTGCATGATCAGCACGTGATCAGTGCATGATCACCCACGTTATCAGTGCATGAACAGTCACGTAATCAGTGTATAATCAGCTTCGTGATAAGTGCATGGTCAGCCACGTGATCAGTGCATGATCAGGCCCGTGATCAGTGCATGATCAGTAACGTGATCAGTGTATGATCAGCCACGTGATCAGTGCATGATCAGCCCCTTGATCAGTGCATGATCAGCCAAATGATCAGTGCATGCAGTCACGTGATGAGTGTATGATCAGGTTCGTGATCAGTGCATGATCAGCCACGTGATCAGTTCATGATCAGCCCTTGATCAGTGAATAATCAGCCAAAGGATCAGTGCATGCAGTCACGTGATCAGTGTATATTCAGGTTCGTGATCAGTGCATGATCAGCCACGTAATCAGTGCATGATAGCCACCTGACCAGTGCAGGATCAGCAACGTGATTAGTACCTGATCAGCCACATGATCAGTGCGTGATCAGCCACGTGATCACTGCATGATAGCCATGTGATCATTGCCTACAGTTACATGATCAGTGCATGGGCAGTCAGGTCATCGGTGCATGATACCCACGTGATTAGCGCATGATCAATAACATGATCAGCAATATTCAGACACGTGATCACTGTATGCTCAGTCACGTGTTAATTTCCTGATCAGCCACGTGATCAGTGTATGATCATCCTCGAGATCAGTGCATGCGCAGTCACATGATCAGTGCATGATAGCCACGTGATCAGTGCATCATCAGTCACGTATTCAGTGTATGATCAGTCACGTGATCAGTGCATGATAGCCAGGTGATCACTGCATGATCAGTCACGAGATCAGTGCATGATCAGTCACGTGATAAGTCCATGATCAGGCAAGTGATCAGTGCATGATCCGGCATGTGATCAGTGCATGATCAGTCACGTGATCAGTGTATGATCAGCCACGTGATCAGTGCATGATAGCCACGTGACGAGTGCATGATCATTCAGGAGATCAGTGAATGATAAGCCATGCGATCAGTGCATGATAGCCATGTGATCAGTGCATGATAGCTACGTGATCAGTGCATGATCAGCCACGGATTCAGTGCAGGATCAGCCACGTGATCACTGTATGATCAGCTACGTGATCAGTGCATGTGCAGTCACGTGATCAGTGTATGATCAGCCATGTGTTCAGTGCATGATATACAAGTGATCAATGCATGATAGCTACGTGATCAGTGCATGCTCAGTCATATGAGCAGTGCATGATCAACCACGTGATCAGTGCATGATAGCCCCGTATCATTGCCTACAATTACGTGATCAGTGCATGTGCAGTACGTGATCAGTGCATGCGCAGGCTCCTGATCAGTGTATTATCAGACACGTGATCAGTTCATGATCAGCCATGTGATCAGTGCATGATAGCCACCTGATCAGTGCATGTTAAGCAACGTGATTAGTGCATGATCAGCCACGTGATCAGTGTATGATGAGCCACGTGATCAGTGTATGATCAACCACGTGATCAGTGCATGATCAGCAACATGATCAGTGCATGATCAGCCACGCGATCAGTGCAAGATCACCACGTGATCAGTGTATGATCATCCGCTAGATGAGTGCATGTGCAGTCACAGGATCAGTGCATGATCAGCCATGTGATCAGTGCATTATCAGCCACGTGATCAGTACATGATCCGCAAAGTGATTAGTGCATGATCAGTCACGATATCAGGGATTGATCAGCCAGGTGATCACTGCATGATCACCACGTGATCAGTGCATGATCAGCCACGTGATCAGTGCATGCCCAGTCACGTGATCAGTGTATGATCAGCTTCGTCATCAATGCATTATCAGCCACGTTATCAGTGCAGAATCAGGCACGTGAAGAGTGCATGATCAGTCACGCGATCAGTGAATGATAGCCAGGTTATCAGCGCATGATCAGCCACGTGATCAGTGCATGATCAGCCACGTGATCAGTGCATGCACCGTCACGTGATGAGTGTATGATCAGCTTCACCATCAATGCATGATCAGCGACCTTATCAGTGCATGATCAGGCACGTGAAGAGTGCATGATCAGTCACGTCATCAGTGAATGTTAGCCAGGTTATCAGCGCATGATCAGCCACGTGAAGAGTGCGTGCTCAGTCACTTGATCAGGGCCTACTGAGCTGCGTAATTCCTGCCTGCTCATCTGCTTGACATTTGCCATCTGAGCTGTTTGATTCCTGCCTATTCAGCTGCTTGATGATTGCCAGCTGAGCAGCATGATTCATCACAGCTGAGGTCCATGATTATTGCTGCTGATTGCGTGATTCGTGCCTGTTCAGCTCTTTGGTTATTGCCTCCTGAGGCATATCATCAGTGCATGATAGCCGCCTGATGAGTGTGTGATAAGCAACGTGATTAGTGCATGATCAGCCGCGTGATCAGTGTATGATCAGCCACGTGATCAGTGCATGATCAGCCACGTGATCAGTGCATGATAGCCACCTGATCAGTGCATGATAAGCAAAGTGATTAGAGCATTATCAGCCACCTCATCAGAGTATGATCAGCCACGTGATCAGTGCATGATCAGCCACGTGATCAGTGCATGATAGCCACCTGATCAGTGCATGATAAGCAAAGTGACTAGAGCATTATCAGTCACCTGATCAGAGTATGATCAGCCACGTGATCAGTGCATGATCAGCCACGTGATCAGTGCATGCAGAGTCACGTGATCAGTGTATGATCAGCCAAATGATCAGTGCATGATCAGGTACGTGATCAGTGCATGCTCAGGCACATGATCAGTGCATGATCAGTCATGTGATCAGTGTTTGATCAGTCACGTGATCAGTGCATGATCAGCCATGTGATCAGTGTATGATAAGCCACGTGATCAATGTATGATCAGAAACGTGATCAGTGCATGATCAGCCACGTGATCACTGCAGGCAGAGTCACGTGATCAGTGTATGATCAGAAACGTGATCAGTGCATGATCAGCCACGTGATCAGTGTATGATCAGCCAAATGATCAGTGCATGATCAGGTACGTGATCAGTGCATGTTCAGGCACATAATCAGTGCATGATCAGCCAAGTGATCAGTGCATGATCAGGCACATGATCAGTGCATGATCCGCAACCTGATTAGTGTATGATCAGCCACGTGATAAATATATGATCAGCCAGGTGATCAGTGCACGTTCATCCACGTGATCAGTGCATGATCAGCCACGTGATCAGTGCATGATCAGCCACGTGATCACTGCATGCAGAGTCACGTGATCAGTGTATGATCAGAAACGTGATCAGTGCATGATCAGCCACGTGATCAGTGTATGATCAGCCAAATGATCAGTGCATGATCAGGTAAGTGATCAGTGCATGTTGAGGCACATTTTCAGTGCATGATCAGCCAAGTGATCAGTGCATGATCAGCCACGTGATCAGTGTATGATAAGCCACGTGATCAGTGCATGATCCGCAACGTGATTAGTGCATGATCAGCCACGTGATCAATATATGATCAGCAACGTGATCAGTGCACGTTCAGCCACGTGATCAGTGCATGATCAGACACGTGGTCACTGCATGCAGAGTCACGTAATCAGTGTATCATCAGAAACGTGATCAGTGCATGATCAGCCACGTGATCAGTGCATGAGCAGCCACGTGATCAGTGCATGATCAGCCACGTGATCAGTGCATGATCAGCCCTTGATCAGTGCATAATCAGCCAAATGATCAGTGCATGCTGTCACGTGATCAGTGTATGATCAGGTTCGTGATCAGTGCATGATCAGCCACGTAATCAGTGCATGATAGCCACCTGACCAGTGCATGATCAGCAACGTGATTAGTTCCTGATCAGCCAGATGATCAGTGCGTGATCAGCCACGTGATCACTGTATGATCAGCCACGTCATCAGAGCATGGGCAGTCACAGGATCAGTGTATGATCGGCCACGTGATCATTGCATGATAGCCAAGTTATGAATGCATGATAGCTACGTGATCAGTGCATGATCAGTCACATGATCAGTGCATGATTAGCCACGTGATCACTGCATGATAGCCATGTGATCATTGCCTACAGTTACATGATCAGTGCATTGGCAGTCAGGTCATCAGTGCATGATACCCACGTGATTAGCGCATGATCAATAACATAACCAGCAATATTCAGGCACGTGATCACTGTATGCTCAGTCACGTGATAATTTCCTGATCAGCCATGCATCAGTGTACGATCATCCTCGAGATCAATGCATGCGCAGTCACATGATCAGTGTATGATAGCCACGTGATCCGTGCATCATCAGTCACGTATTCAGTGCATGATCAGTCACGTGATCAGTGCATGATCAGGCACGTGATCACTGCATGATCAGGCACGTGATCAGTGCATGATGAGTCACGTGATAAGTGCATGATCAGGCACGTGATCACTGCATGATCAGTCACGTGATCAGTGCATGATCAATCACGTGATCAGTGTATGATCAGCCACGTGATCAGTGCATGATAGCCAAGTGACGAGTGCATGATCATTCACGAGATCAGTGTATGATCAGACACGTGATCAGTTCATGATCAGCCATGTGATCAGTGCATGATAGCCACCTGATCAGTGCATGTTAAACAATGATTAGTGCATGATCAGCCACGTGATCAGTGCATGATCACCACGTGATCAGTGTATGATCATCTGCTAGATGAGTGCATGTGCGGTCACAGGATCAGTGCATGATCAGCCATGTGATCAGTGCATTATCAGCCACGTTATCAGTACATGATCCGCAAAGTGATTAGTGCATGATCAGCCACGTGATCAGTGCATGATCAGCCCTTGATCAGTGAATAATCAGCCAAAGGATCAGTGCATGCAGTCACGTGATCAGTGTATGATCAGGTTCGTGATCAGTGCATGATCAGCCACGTAATCAGTGCATGATAGCCACCTGACCAGTGCAGGATCAGCAACGTGATTAGTGCCTGATCAGCCACATGATCAGTGCGTGATCAGCCACGTGATCACTGCATGATAGCCATGTGATCATTGCCTACAGTTACATGATCAGTGCATGGGCAGTCAGGTCATCAGTGCATGATACCACGTGATTAGCGCATGATCAATACCATGATCAGCAATATTCAGACACGTGATCACTGTATGCTCAGTCACGTGGTAATTTCCTGATCAGCCCGTGATCAGTGTATGATCATCCTCGAGATAAGTGCATGCGCAGTCACATGATCAGTGCATGATAGCCACGTGATCAGTGCATCATCAGTCACGTATTCAGTGGGCATGATCAGTCCACGTGATCAGTGCATGATAGCTAGGTGATCACTGCATGATCAGTCACGAGATCAGTGATGATCAGTCACGTGATAAGTGCATGATCAGGCACGTGATCAGTGCTGATCAGGCATGTGATCAGTGCATGTTAAGCAACGTG
>NW_020190438.1:0-166525 GCF_002263795.3 Bos taurus
TAAGAGCTGAGTAGGCTACAATCAATCAGTCAGCAGGCAAGTAATCTATGGAACTTCAGCTGTGCAGCGAATCATGCTGCTCAGCTGGGCATAATCAAGCAAGCTGAGCAGGCAGGAATTACACAGCACAGCTGGCAATTTGTCAAGCATGATGACCCAGGCAGGAATCGTGCAGCTCAGCTGGCAATTGTCAAGCAGATGAGCAGACAGTAAATCACGCAGCTCAGCAGGCCCTTGATCACGTGACTGAGCATGCACTGTTCACCTGGCTTGATCATACACAGATCACTCGAGATTGATCAGCACTGATTCACTTGGATATCATGCACTGATTCACGTGGCTGACTCATACACTGTTCACGTGTCTGACCATGCACTCTGATCACCGTGGACTGATCATACACTTCTCACGTAACTGATCATGCACTGATCACGTAACTGATCATGCACTGATCACGTGGCTATCATGCACTGAATACGTGGCTGAACATGCACGGTTCACGTGGCTGATCACACACCTGTCACATGACATATCAGGCACTGATCACGTGGCACTCATGCACTGATCACGTGGCTGATCATACTCTGCTCATGTAACTCATCATGCACACATCACGTGGCTATCAGGCACTGCTCACGTGGTTCGTCATGGAATGATCAAGAAGCTACCATATATTGGTCACGTGACTGATCATGCACAGATCACGTAAATGATAATGCACTGTTCACGTGACTGTTCATGTACTGATCACGTGACTGATCATACACTCATCACGGGACTGAATCGTGCAGTGATCACGGCGCTATCATGCATTGACTACATGACTCCACATGCACTGATCACGTGGATGATCATGCACTTATCACCTGACTGCCCATGCACTGATCACGTGGATAAACATACACTGACCATGTGACAGGTCATGCAGTGATCACGCGGCTATCATGCACTGCTCACGTGTCTGATCATGCAATGATCACGTAGCTACCATGTACTGGTCACGTGAGTGATCATGCACTGATCAACGTAATTGATCATACACTGATCGGGTGACTTATCATGCACTGTTCACGTGACTGATCATTGCACTTGATCACGTGAGTGATCATGCACTGATCTCGTTGCTATCATGCACGGTTCACATGGCTGATCATGCAATGATCACGTAGCTACCATGTACTGGGTCACGTGACTATCATGCACTGATCACGTAATTGATCATGCACTGATCAGTGGCTGATCATACACTGATCACGTGACTGATCATGCACTGATCACGTGACTGATCATGCACTGATCACGTGACTATCATACACTGATCACATGGCTGGTCATACACTGATCCCGTGCTGGTCATGCACAGATTACATGACTGATCATGCACTGATCACGTCACTGATCATGCACTGATCACGTGGCTATCATGCACTACTCACGTGGATGATCATGCAATGATCATGTAGCTACCATGTATCGGTCACGTGACTGATCATACACCCATCAGGTGACTGATCATGCACTGATCACGTGGCTATCATGCACTGTTCACGTGGCTGATCATACACTGATCACCTGCCTGGTCATGCACAGATCACGTGACTAATCATGAACTGATCACCTAGCAATCATTCACTGATCACCTGGCTGATCATGCACTGATCACGTGGCTATCATGCAATGATCACGTGGCTATCATGCACTGATCACGTGGGCTCATCATGCACTGATACCGTGACTGAGCATGGACTGATCACATGACTATCATGTAGTGATGACGTGACTTAATGGCGCGGATCATGTGACTGATCATGCGCTGAGCATGTTTGCTATCATACACTGATCATGTGCCTCCGGAGGCAATAAACAAAGAGCTGAGTAGGCATAAATCAAACAGTCAGCAGGCAATAATCATGGAACTCAGCTGTGAGGAATCATGCTGCTCAGCTGGCAATAATCAAGCAGCTGAGCAGGCAGGAATTACACAGCACAGCTGGCAATTGTCAAGCAGATGACAGGCAGGAATCATGCAGCTCAGGTGGCAATTGTCAAGCAGATGAGCAGACAGGAATCATGCAGCTCAGCAGGCCCTGATCACGTGACTGAGCATGCACTGTTCACTTGGCTGATCATACACTGATCACGTGATTGATCAAGCACTGATCACTTGGATATCATGCACTGATCACGTCGCTAATCATACACTGTTCACGTGTCTGACCATGCACTGATCACGTGGCTGATCATACACTGATAACGTGACGATCATGCACTGATCACGTGGCTATCATGCACTGATCACTTTGCTGGTCATACTGATCACGTGCCTCGTCATGCACTGATCACGTGGCTGATCATGCACTGATCACGTGATTGATCATGCACTGATCACGTGGCTATCATGCAGTGATCACGTGGCTATCATGCACAGATCACATGGTTGATCATGCAATCTTCACGTAGCTACCATATACTGGTCACGTGACTGATCATGCACTGATCATGTGGCTGATCATGCACTGATCACGTGACTGATCATGCACTGTTCACGAGACTCATCATGCACAGATCATGTGGATATCATGCACTGATCACGTGTTTGATCATACACTGTTCACGTGTCTGACCATGCACTGCTCACGTGGCTGGTCATACACTGTTCACGTAACTGATCATGCACTGATCACGTGGATATCATGCACTGATCACGTGGCTGAACATGCACTGTTCACGTGGCTTACCACACACTTGTCACGTGACTGAATATGCACTGATCACGTGGCACTAATGCACTGATCACGTGGCTGAACATGCACTGTTCACGTGGCTTACCACACACCTGTCACGTGACTGAATATGCACTGATCACGTGGCTGATCATACTCTGCTCACGTAACTGATCATGCACACATCACGTGGCTATCATGCACTTCTCACCTGGCTGGTCATGCAATGTTCACATAGCTACCATATACTGGTCACGTGACTGATCATGCTCAGATCACGTAAATGATCAGGCACTGTTCAGTTGACTGATCATGTACTGATCACGTGACTGATCATGCACTGATCACGTGGCTATCATGCACTGCTTCCGTGGTTGATCATGCAATGATCACGTAGCAACCATGTACTGGTCACGTGACTGATCATGCACTGATCACGTAATTAATCCTGCACTGATCACCTGACTCATCATGCACTGATCACGTGGCTGATCATACACTGATCACGTGACTGATCATGCACTCATCACGTGGATATCATGCACTGATCACTTGTTTGTTCATACACTGTTCACGTGTCTGACCATGCACTGCTCACGTGGCTGATCATACACTGTTCACGTAACTGATCATGCACTGATCACGTGGATATCATGCACTGATCACGTGGCTGAACATGCACTGTTCACGTGGCTTATCACACACCTGTCATGTGACTGATCATGCACTGATCACGTGGCACTCATGCACTGATCACGTGGCTGATCATATTCTGCTCACATAACTGATCATGCACACATCAGGTGGCTATCATGCACTTGTCACCTGGCTGGTCATGGAATATTCACGTAGCTACCATATACTGGTCACGTGACTGATCATGCACTGATCACGTCACTGATCATGCAGTGATAACGTGCCTATCATGCACTGATCACTTGGCTGGTCATACACTCATCACGCAGCTACCATGTACTGGTCACGTGACTGATCATGCACTGATGACGTAATTGATCATGTGGCTGATCATGCACTGATCACTTGACTGATCATGCACTGATCACGTGACTTATCATGCACTGATCACCTGGCTATCATACACTGATCACATGGCTGGTCATACACTGATCACGTGCCTGGTCATGCACAGATCACGTGACTAATCATGAACTGATCACGTAGCAGTCATTCACTGATCACCTGGCTGATCATGCACTGATCACGTGACTTATCATGCACTGATCACGTGACTATCATACAATGATCACATGGCTGGTCATACACTGATCCCGTGCCTGGTCATGCACAGATTACATGACTGATCATGCACTGATCACGTGGCTATCGTGCACTACTCACGTGGATGATCATGCAATGATCGTGTAGCTACCATGTACCGGTCACGTGACTGATCATACATCCATCAGGTGACTGATCATGCACTGATCACGTGGCTATATTGCACTGTTAACGTGGCTGATCATACACTGATCACCTGCCTGGTCATGCACAGATCACGTGACTAATCATGAACTGATCACCTAGCAATCATTCACTGATCACCTGGCTGATCATGCACTGATCACGTGGCTATCATGCACTGATCACGTGGCTCATCATGCACTGATACCGTGACTGAGCATGGACTGATCACATGACTATCATGTAGTGATCACGTGACTTAATGGTGCTGACAATGTGACTGATCATGCGCTGAGCATGTTTGCTATCATACACTGATCATGTGCCTCTGGAGGCAATAAACAAAGAGCTGAGTAGGCATAAATCAAACAGTCAGCAGGCAATAATCGTGGAACTCAGCTGTGAGGAATCATGCTGCTCAGCTGGCAATAATCAAGCAGCTGAGCAGGCAGGAATTACGCAGCACAGCTGGCAATTGTCAAGCAGATGACAGGCAGGAATCGTGCAGCTCAGCTGGCAATTGTCAAGCAGATGAGCAGACAGTAATCACGCAGCTCAGCAGGCCCTGATCACGTGACTGAGCATGCACTGTTCACCTGGCTGATCATACACAGATCACGTGATTGATCAAGCACTGATCACTTGGATATCATGCACTGATCACGTGGCTAATCATACACTGTTCACGTGTCTGACCATGCACTGATCACGTGGCTGATCATACACTTCTCACGTAACTGATCATGCACTGATCACGTGGCTATCATGCACTGAATACGTGGCTGAACATGCACGGTTCACGTGGCTGATCACACACCTGTCACATGACATATCATGAACTGATCACGTGGCACTCATGCACTGATAACGTGGCTGATCATACTCTGCTCATGTAACTCATCATGCACACATCACGTGGCTATCAGGCACTGCTCACGTGGTTCGTCATGGAATGATCAAGAAGCCACCATATACTGGTCACGTGACTGATCATGCACAGATCACGTAAATGATCATGCACTGTTCACGTGACTGATCATGTACTGGTCACGTGACTGATCATGCACCGATCACGTGGCTGATCATGCCCTGATCAAGTGGCTATCATGCACTGATTCACGTGGCTGATCATGCAATGATCATGAAGCTACCATGTACCGTTCACTTGACCGATCATACTCCCATCAGGTGACTGATCATGCACTGATCACGTGGCTATATTGCACTGCTAACGTGGCTGATCATACACTGATCACCTGCCTGGTCATGCACAGATCAGGTGACTAATCATGAACTGATTACGTAGCTATCATGTAATGATCACCTGGCTGATCATGCACTGATCATTTGGCTATCATGCAATGATAACGTGGCTATCATGCACTGATCACGTGGCTCATCATGCACTGATACCGTGACTGAGCATGGACTGATCACATGACTATCATGTAGTGATCACGTGACTTAATGGCGCTGACCATGTGACTGATCATGCGCTGATCATGTTTGCTTTCATACACTGATCATGTGCCTCTGGAGGCAATAAACAAAGAGCTGAGTAGGCACGAATCAAACAGTCAGCAGGCAAAAATCATGGAACTCATCTGTGAGGAATCATGCTGCTCAGCTGGCAATAATCAAGCAGCTGAGCAGGCAGGAATTACACAGGACAGCTGGCAATGTCAAGCAGATGACAGGCAGGAATCATGCAGCTCAGCTGGCAATTGTCAAGCAGATGAGCAGACAGGAATCACGCAGCTCAGCAGGCCCTGATCAGGTGACTGAGAATGCACTGTTCACGTGGCTGATCATACACTGCTCACGTAACTGATCATGCACTGATCACGTAATTGATCATGCACTGATCACGTGGCTGATCATGCAATGATCATGTAGCTACCATGTTCTGGTCCCGTGAGTGACCATGCATTGATCACGTAAATGATCATGCACTGATCACGTGGCTGATCATGCACTGAACACATGACTGATCATGCACAGATCACGTGACTGATCATGCACAGATCACGTGACTGATCATGCACTGATCACGTGGCTATCACGCACTGCTCACGTGGCTGATCATGCGATGATCACGCAGCTACCATGTACTGGTCACATGACTGATCATGCGCAGATCACGTGACTGATCATGCAGTGATCACGTGGCTATCGTGCACTACTCACGTGGCTGATCATGCAATGATCATGTAGCGACCATGTACCGGTCACGTGAATGATCATACACCCATCAGGTGACTGATCATGCACTGATCACGTGGCTATCATGCACTGATCACGAGACTCATCATGTACTGATCACGTCTATATCATGCACTGATCACATGACTGCCCATGCACTGATCACGTGGATGATCATACACTAATCATGTGACAGATCATGCACTGATCACGTGGCTGATCATGCACTGATACCGTGACTGAGCATGGACTGATCACATGACTATCATGTAGTGATCACGTGACTTAATGGCGCTGACCATGTGACTGATCATGCGCTGATCATGTTTGCTATCATACACTGATCATGTGCCTCTGGAGGCAATAAACAAAGAGCTGAGTAGGCACGAATCATACAGTCAGCAGGCAATAATAATGGAACTCAGCTGTGAGGAATCATGCTGCTCAGCAGGCAATAATCAAGCAGCTGAGCAGGCAGGAATTATGCAGCACAGCTGGCAATTGTCAAGCAGATGACAGGCAGGAATCGTGCAGCTCAGCTGGCAATTGTCAAGCAGATGAGCAGACAGTAATCACGCAGCTCAGCAGGCCCTGATCACGTGATTGAGCATGCACTGTTCACCTGGCTGATCATACACTGATCACGTGATTGATCATGCACTGATCACTTGGATATCATGCACTGATCACGTGGCTGATCATACACTGTTCATGTGTCTGACCATGCACTGATCACGTGGCTGATCATACACTGCTCACGTGACTGATCATGCACTGATCACGTGGCTGATCATGCACTGTTCACGAGACTCATCATGCACTGATCAAGTGGATATCATGCACTGATCACGTGTTTGATCATACACTGTTCACGTGTCTGACCATGCACTGCTCACGTGTCTGATCATACACTGTTCACGTAACTGATCATGCACTGATCACGTGGATATCATGCACTGATCACGTGGCTGATCATGCAATGATCACGTAGCAACCATGTACTGGTCACGTGACTGATCATGCTCAGATCACGTAAATGATCATGCACTGTTCAGTTGACTGAACATGTACTGATCATGTGGCTATCATGAAGTACTCACGTGGCTGATCATGCAAAGATCACGTAGCAACCATGTCCTGGTCACGTGACTGATCATGCACTGATCACATGGCTATCATGCACTAATCACGTGGCTATCATTCACTGATCACGTGGCTATCAAGCACTGATCACGTGGCTGATCATGCAATGATCACGTAGCTACAATATACTGGTCACCTGACTGATCATGGACTGATCACGTAATTGATCATGCACTGATCATGTGGCTGATCATGCACTGAACACGTGAATAATCATGCACTGATCACGTGACTGATCATGCACTGATCATGTGGCTATCATGCACTGCTAACTTGGCTGATCATGCAATGATCACGCAGCTACCATGAACTGGTCACGTGACTGATCATGCACTGATGACGTAATTGATCATGCACTGATCATGTGGCTGATCATGCACTGATGACGTAATTGATCATGCACTGATCACGTGGCTGATCACGCAATGATCACGTAGCAAGCATGTACTGGTCATGTGACTGATCATGCACTGATCACGTAATTGATCATGCACTGATCACGTGGCTGATCATGCACTGAACACGTGAATAATCCTGCACTGATCACGTGACTGATCATGCACTGATCACGTGGCTATCATGCACTGCTAACTTGGCTGATCATGCAATGATCACGCAGCTACCATGTACTGGTCACGTGACTGATCATGCACTGATGACGTAATTGATCATGCACTGATCATGTGGCTGATCATGCACTGATCACGTGACTGATCATGCACTGATCACGTGGCTGATCATGCACTGATCACGTGGCTTATCATGCATTGATCATGTGACTGATCATGTGTTGATCATGTTTGGTGTCACACACTGATCATGTGCCTCTGGAGGCAATGAACATAGAGCTGAGTAGGCAGGAATCAGTCAGCAGGCTATAATCATGGAACTCACCTCTGAGAAATCATGCTGCTCAGCTGGCAATAATCAAGTAGATGAGCAGGCAGGAATTACGCAGCACAGGTGGCAATTGTCAAGGAGATGAAAGGCAGGAATCGTGCAGCTCAGCTGGAAATTGTCAAGCAGATGAGCAGACAGTAATCACGCAGCTCAGCAGGCCCTGATCACGTGACTGAGCATGCACTGTTCACGTGGCTGATCATGCCCTGATCAAGTGGCTATCATGCACTGATCCCGTGGCTGATCATGCAATGATCATGAGGCTACCATGTACCGTTCACTTGACCGATCATACTCCCATCAGGTGACTGATCATGCACTGATCACGTGGCTATATTGCACTGTTAACGTGGCTGATCATACACTGATCACCTGCCTGGTCATGCACAGATCAGGTGACTAATCATGAACTGATTACGTAGCTATCATGTAATGATCACCTGGCTGATCATGCACTGATCATTTGGCTATCATGCAATGATCACGTGGCTATCATGCACTGATCACTTGGCTCATCATGTACTGATACCGTGACTGAGCATGGACTGATCACATGACTATCATGTAGTGATCACGTGACTTAATGTCGCTGACCATGTGACTGATCATGTGCTGATCATGTTTGCTTTCATACACTGATCATGTGCCTCTGGAGGCAATAAACAAAGAGCTGAGTAGGCACGAATCAAACAGTCAGCAGGCAAAAATCATGGAACTCAGCTGTGAGGAATCATGCTGCTCAGCTGGCAATAATCAAGCAGCTGAGCAGGCAGGAATTACACAGCACAGCTGGCAATTGTCAAGCAGATGACAGGCAGGAATCATGCAGCTCAGCTGGCAATTGTCAAGCAGATGAGCAGACAGGAATCACACAGCTCAGCAGGCCCTGATCAGGTGACTGAGAATGCACTGTTCACGTGGCTGATCATACACTGCTCACGTAACTGATCATGCACTGATCACGTAATTGATCATGCATTGATCACGTGGCTGATCATGCAATGATCATGTAGCTACCATGTACTGGTCCCGTGAGTGACCATGCACTGATCACGTAATTGATCATGCACTGATCACGTGGCTGATCATGCACTGAACACGTGACTGATCATGCACAGATCACGTGACTGATCATGCACAGATTACGTGACTGATCATGCACTGATCACGTGGCTATCACGCACTGCTCACGTGGCTGATCATGCGATGATCACGCAGCTACCATGTACTGGTCACATGACTGATCATGCACTGATCACGTGACTGATCATGCAGTGATCACGTGGCTATCGTGCACAACTCACGTGGCTCATCATGCAATGATCATGTAGCGACCATGTACAGGTCACGTGAATGATCATACACCCATCAGGTGACTGATCATGCACTGATCACGTGGCTATAATGCACTGATCACGAGACTGATCATGCACTGATCACGTCTATATCATGCACTGATCACATGACTGCCCATGCACTGATCACGTGGATGATCATACACTAATCATGTGACAGATCATGCACTGATCACGTGGCTGATCATGCACTGATACCGTGACTGAGCATGGACTGATCACATGACTATCATGTAGTGATCACGTGACTTAATGGCGCTGATCATGTGACTGATCATGCGCTGATCATGTTTGCTATCATACACTGATCATGTGCCTCTGGAGGCAATAAACAAAGAGCTGAGTAGGCACGAATCATACAGTCAGCAGGCAGTAATCATGGAACTCAGCTGTGAGGAATCATGCTGCTCAGCTGGCAATAATCAAGCAGCTGAGCAGGCAGGAATTACACAGCACAGCTGGCAATTGTCAAGCAGATGACAGGCAGGAATCGTGCAGCTCAGCTGGCAATTGTCAAGCAGATGAGCAGACAGTAATCACGCAGCTCAGCAGGCCCTGATCACGTGACTGAGCATGCACTGTTCACCTGGCTGATCATACACTGATCACGAGATTGATCATGCACTGATCACTTGGATATCATGCACTGTTCACGTGGCTGATCATACACTGTTCACGTGTCTGACCATGCACTGATCACGTGGCTGATCATACACTTCTCACGTAACTGATGAAGCAGTGATCACTTGGATATCATGCACTGATCACGTGGCTAATCATACACTGTTCACGTGTCTGACCATGCACTGATCACGTGGCTGATCATACACTTCTCACGTAACTGATCATGCACTGATCACGTAACTGATCATGCACTGATCACGTGGCTATCATGCACTGAATACGTGGCTGAACATGCACGGTTCACGTGGCTGATCACACACCTGTCACATGACATATCAGGCACTGATCACGTGGCACTCATGCACTGATCACGTGGCTGATCATACTCTGCTCATGTAACTCATCATGCACACATCACGTGGCTATCAGGCACTGCTCACGTGGTTCGTCATGGAATGATCAAGAAGCTACCATATATTGGTCACGTGACTGATCATGCACAGATCACGTAAATGATAATGCACTGTTCACGTGACTGTTCATGTACTGATCACGTGACTGATCATACACTCATCACGGGACTGATCGTGCAGTGATCACGGCGCTATCATGCATTGACTACATGACTCCACATGCACTGATCACGTGGATGATCATGCACTTATCACCTGACTGCCCATGCACTGATCACGTGGATAAACATACACTGACCATGTGACAGGTCATGCAGTGATCACGCGGCTATCATGCACTGCTCACGTGTCTGATCATGCAATGATCACGTAGCTACCATGTACTGGTCACGTGAGTGATCATGCACTGATCACGTAATTGATCATACACTGATCGGGTGACTTATCATGCACTGTTCACGTGACTGATCATGCACTGATCACGTGAGTGATCATGCACTGATCTCGTTGCTATCATGCACGGTTCACATGGCTGATCATGCAATGATCACGTAGCTACCATGTACTGGTCACGTGACTATCATGCACTGATCACGTAATTGATCATGCACTGATCAAGTGGCTGATCATACACTGATCACGTGACTGATCATGCACTGATCACGTGACTGATCATGCACTGATCACGTGACTATCATACACTGATCACATGGCTGGTCATACACTGATCCCGTGCCTGGTCATGCACAGATTACATGACTGATCATGCACTGATCACGTCACTGATCATGCACTGATCACGTGGCTATCATGCACTACTCACGTGGATGATCATGCAATGATCATGTAGCTACCATGTATCGGTCACGTGACTGATCATACACCCATCAGGTGACTGATCATGCACTGATCACGTGGCTATCATGCACTGTTCACGTGGCTGATCATACACTGATCACCTGCCTGGTCATGCACAGATCACGTGACTAATCATGAACTGATCACCTAGCAATCATTCACTGATCACCTGGCTGATCATGCACTGATCACGTGGCTATCATGCAATGATCACGTGGCTATCATGCACTGATCACGTGGCTCATCATGCACTGATACCGTGACTGAGCATGGACTGATCACATGACTATCATGTAGTGATGACGTGACTTAATGGCGCGGATCATGTGACTGATCATGCGCTGAGCATGTTTGCTATCATACACTGATCATGTGCCTCCGGAGGCAATAAACAAAGAGCTGAGTAGGCATAAATCAAACAGTCAGCAGGCAATAATCATGGAACTCAGCTGTGAGGAATCATGCTGCTCAGCTGGCAATAATCAAGCAGCTGAGCAGGCAGGAATTACACAGCACAGCTGGCAATTGTCAAGCAGATGACAGGCAGGAATCATGCAGCTCAGGTGGCAATTGTCAAGCAGATGAGCAGACAGGAATCATGCAGCTCAGCAGGCCCTGATCACGTGACTGAGCATGCACTGTTCACTTGGCTGATCATACACTGATCACGTGATTGATCAAGCACTGATCACTTGGATATCATGCACTGATCACGTCGCTAATCATACACTGTTCACGTGTCTGACCATGCACTGATCACGTGGCTGATCATACACTGATAACGTGACGATCATGCACTGATCACGTGGCTATCATGCACTGATCACTTTGCTGGTCATACTGATCACGTGCCTCGTCATGCACTGATCACGTGGCTGATCATGCACTGATCACGTGACTGATCATGCACTGATCACGTGGCTATCATGCAGTGATCACGTGGCTATCATGCACAGATCACATGGTTGATCATGCAATGTTCACGTAGCTACCATATACTGGTCACGTGACTGATCATGCACTGATCATGTGGCTGATCATGCACTGATCACGTGACTGATCATGCACTGTTCACGAGACTCATCATGCACAGATCATGTGGATATCATGCACTGATCACGTGTTTGATCATACACTGTTCACGTGTCTGACCATGCACTGCTCACGTGGCTGGTCATACACTGTTCACGTAACTGATCATGCACTGATCACGTGGATATCATGCACTGATCACGTGGCTGAACATGCACTGTTCACGTGGCTTACCACACACTTGTCACGTGACTGAATATGCACTGATCACGTGGCACTCATGCACTGATCACGTGGCTGAACATGCACTGTTCACGTGGCTTACCACACACCTGTCACGTGACTGAATATGCACTGATCACGTGGCTGATCATACTCTGCTCACGTAACTGATCATGCACACATCACGTGGCTATCATGCACTTCTCACCTGGCTGGTCATGCAATGTTCACATAGCTACCATATACTGGTCACGTGACTGATCATGCTCAGATCACGTAAATGATCAGGCACTGTTCAGTTGACTGATCATGTACTGATCACGTGACTGATCATGCACTGATCACGTGGCTATCATGCACTGCTTCCGTGGTTGATCATGCAATGATCACGTAGCAACCATGTACTGGTCACGTGACTGATCATGCACTGATCACGTAATTAATCCTGCACTGATCACCTGACTCATCATGCACTGATCACGTGGCTGATCATACACTGATCACGTGACTGATCATGCACTCATCACGTGGATATCATGCACTGATCACTTGTTTGTTCATACACTGTTCACGTGTCTGACCATGCACTGCTCACGTGGCTGATCATACACTGTTCACGTAACTGATCATGCACTGATCACGTGGATATCATGCACTGATCACGTGGCTGAACATGCACTGTTCACGTGGCTTATCACACACCTGTCATGTGACTGATCATGCACTGATCACGTGGCACTCATGCACTGATCACGTGGCTGATCATATTCTGCTCACATAACTGATCATGCACACTTCAGGTGGCTATCATGCACTTGTCACCTGGCTGGTCATGGAATATTCACGTAGCTACCATATACTGGTCACGTGACTGATCATGCACTGATCACGTCACTGATCATGCAGTGATAACGTGCCTATCATGCACTGATCACTTGGTTGGTCATACACTCATCACGCAGCTACCATGTACTGGTCACGTGACTGATCATGCACTGATGACGTAATTGATCATGTGGCTGATCATGCACTGATCACTTGACTGATCATGCACTGATCACGTGACTTATCATGCACTGATCACCTGGCTATCATACACTGATCACATGGCTGGTCATACACTGATCACGTGCCTGGTCATGCACAGATCACGTGACTAATCATGAACTGATCACGTAGCAGTCATTCACTGATCACCTGGCTGATCATGCACTGATCACGTGACTTATCATGCACTGATCACGTGACTATCATACAATGATCACATGGCTGGTCATACACTGATCCCGTGCCTGGTCATGCACAGATTACATGACTGATCATGCACTGATCACGTGGCTATCGTGCACTACTCACGTGGATGATCATGCAATGATCGTGTAGCTACCATGTACCGGTCACGTGACTGATCATACATCCATCAGGTGACTGATCATGCACTGATCACGTGGCTATATTGCACTGTTAACGTGGCTGATCATACACTGATCACCTGCCTGGTCATGCACAGATCACGTGACTAATCATGAACTGATCACCTAGCAATCATTCACTGATCACCTGGCTGATCATGCACTGATCACGTGGCTATCATGCAATGATCACGTGGCTATCATGCACTGATCACGTGGCTCATCATGCACTGATACCGTGACTGAGCATGGACTGATCACATGACTATCATGTAGTGATCACGTGACTTAATGGCGCTGACAATGTGACTGATCATGCGCTGAGCATGTTTGCTATCATACACTGATCATGTGCCTCTGGAGGCAATAAACAAAGAGCTGAGTAGTCATAAATCAAACAGTCAGCAGGCAATAATCGTGGAACTCAGCTGTGAGGAATCATGCTGCTCAGCTGGCAATAATCAAGCAGCTGAGCAGGCAGGAATTACGCAGCACAGCTGGCAATTGTCAAGCAGATGACAGGCAGGAATCGTGCAGCTCAGCTGGCAATTGTCAAGCAGATGAGCAGACAGTAATCACGCAGCTCAGCAGGCCCTGATCACGTGACTGAGCATGCACTGTTCACCTGGCTGATCATACACAGATCACGTGGCTGATCATACACTTCTCACGTAACTGATCAAGCACTGATCACTTGGATATCATGCACTGATCACGTGGCTAATCATACACTGTTCACGTGTCTGACCATGCACTGATCACGTGGCTGATCATACACTTCTCACGTAACTGATCATGCACTGATCACGTGGCTATCATGCACTGAATACGTGGCTGAACATGCACGGTTCACGTGGCTGATCACACACCTGTCACATGACATATCATGCACTGATCACGTGGCACTCATGCACTGATAACGTGGCTGATCATACTCTGCTCATGTAACTCATCATGCACACATCACGCGGCTATCAGGCACTGCTCACGTGGTTCTTCATGGAATGATCAAGAAGCTACCATATACTGGTCACGTGACTGATCATGCACAGATCACGTAAATGATCATGCACTGTTCACGTGACTGATCATGTACTGGTCACGTGACTGATCATGCACCGATCACGTGGCTGATCATGCCCTGATCAAGTGGCTATCATGCACTGATCACGTGGCTGATCATGCAATGATCATGAAGCTACCATGTACCGTTCACTTGACCGATCATACTCCCATCAGGTGACTGATCATGCACTGATCACGTGGCTATATTGCACTGCTAACGTGGCTGATCATACACTGATCACCTGCCTGGTCATGCACAGATCAGGTGACTAATCATGAACTGATTACGTAGCTATCATGTAATGATCACCTGGCTGATCATGCACTGATCATTTGGCTATCATGCAATGATAACGTGGCTATCATGCACTGATCACGTGGCTCATCATGCACTGATACCGTGACTGAGCATGGACTGATCACATGACTATCATGTAGTGATCACGTGACTTAATGGCGCTGACCATGTGACTGATCATGCGCTGATCATGTTTGCTTTCATACACTGATCATGTGCCTCTGGAGGCAATAAACAAAGAGCTGAGTAGGCACGAATCAAACAGTCAGCAGGCAAAAATCATGGAACTCATCTGTGAGGAATCATGCTGCTCAGCTGGCAATAATCAAGCAGCTGAGCAGGCAGGAATTACACAGGACAGCTGGCAATTGTCAAGCAGATGACAGGCAGGAATCATGCAGCTCAGCTGGCAATTGTCAAGCAGATGAGCAGACAGGAATCACGCAGCTCAGCAGGCCCTGATCAGGTGACTGAGAATGCACTGTTCACGTGGCTGATCATACACTGCTCACGTAACTGATCATGCACTGATCACGTAATTGATCATGCACTGATCACGTGGCTGATCATGCAATGATCATGTAGCTACCATGTTCTGGTCCCGTGAGTGACCATGCATTGATCACGTAAATGATCATGCACTGATCACGTGGCTGATCATGCACTGAACACATGACTGATCATGCACAGATCACGTGACTGATCATGCACAGATCACGTGACTGATCATGCACTGATCACGTGGCTATCACGCACTGCTCACGTGGCTGATCATGCGATGATCACGCAGCTACCATGTACTGGTCACATGACTGATCATGCGCAGATCACGTGACTGATCATGCAGTGATCACGTGGCTATCGTGCACTACTCACGTGGCTGATCATGCAATGATCATGTAGCGACCATGTACCGGTCACGTGAATGATCATACACCCATCAGGTGACTGATCATGCACTGATCACGTGGCTATCATGCACTGATCACGAGACTCATCATGTACTGATCACGTCTATATCATGCACTGATCACATGACTGCCCATGCACTGATCACGTGGATGATCATACACTAATCATGTGACAGATCATGCACTGATCACGTGGCTGATCATGCACTGATACCGTGACTGAGCATGGACTGATCACATGACTATCATGTAGTGATCACGTGACTTAATGGCGCTGACCCTGTGACTGATCATGCGCTGATCATGTTTGCTATCATACACTGATCATGTGCCTCTGGAGGCAATAAACAAAGAGCTGAGTAGGCACGAATCATACAGTCAGCAGGCAATAATAATGGAACTCAGCTGTGAGGAATCATGCTGCTCAGCAGGCAATAATCAAGCAGCTGAGCAGGCAGGAATTATGCAGCACAGCTGGCAATTGTCAAGCAGATGACAGGCAGGAATCGTGCAGCTCAGCTGGCAATTGTCAAGCAGATGAGCAGACAGTAATCACGCAGCTCAGCAGGCCCTGATCACGTGATTGAGCATGCACTGTTCACCTGGCTGATCATACACTGATCACGTGATTGATCATGCACTGATCACTTGGATATCATGCACTGATCACGTGGCTGATCATACACTGTTCATGTGTCTGACCATGCACTGATCACGTGGCTGATCATACACTGCTCACGTGACTGATCATGCACTGATCACGTGGCTGATCATGCACTGTTCACGAGACTCATCATGCACTGATCAAGTGGATATCATGCACTGATCACGTGTTTGATCATACACTGTTCACGTGTCTGACCATGCACTGCTCACGTGGCTGATCATACACTGTTCACGTAACTGATCATGCACTGATCACGTGGATATCATGCACTGATCACGTGGCTGATCATACTCTGCTCACGTAACTGATCATGCACACATCATGTGGCTATCATACACTTCCCACCTGACTGGTCATGCAATGTTCACGTAGCTACCATGTACTGGTCACGTGACTGATCATGCTCAGATCACGTAAATGATCATGCACTGTTCAGTTGACTGATCATGTACTGATCACGTGAGTGATCATGCACTGATCACGTGGCTATCATGCCCTGCTCACGTGGCTGATCATGCAATGAACACGTAGCGACCATGTACTGGTCACGTGACTGATCATGCACTGATCACGTAATTAATCCTGCACTGATCACCTGACTCATCATGCACTGATCACGTGGCTGATCACACACGTATCACGTGACTGATCATGCACTGATCACGTGGCTATCATGCACTAATCACGTGGCTATCATTCACTGATCACGTGGATATCATGCACTGATCACGTGGCTGATCATGCAATGATCACGTAGCAACCATGTCCTGGTCCCGTGACTGATCATGCACTGATCACATGGCTATCATGCACTAATCACGTGGCTATCATTCACTGATCACGTGGCTATCATGCACTGATCACGTGGCTGATCATGCAATGATCACGTAGCTACAATATACTGGTCACCTGACTGATCATGGACTGATCACGTAATTGATCATGCACTGATCATGTGGCTGATCAGGCACTGAACACGTGAATAATCATGCACTGATCACGTGACTGATCATGCACTGATCATGTGGCTATCATGCACTGCTAACTTGGCTGATCATGCAATGATCACGCAGCTACCATGAACTGGTCACGTGACTGATCATGCACTGATGACGTAATTGATCATGCACTGATCATGTGGCTGATCATGCACTGATGACATAATTGATCATGCACTGATCACGTGGCATATCACGCAATGATCACGTAGCAACCATGTACTGATCATGTGACTGATCATGCACTGATCACGTAATTGATCCGGCATTGATCACATGGCTCATCACGCACTCATCCGGTGGGTGATCACACACGTATCACGTGACTGATCATGTACAGATCACGTAAATAATCATGAAGTGATCACGTGGCTATCCTGCACTTATCAGGTGGATAACATGCACTGATCACGTGGCTGATCACACACGTATCACGTGACTGATCATGCACTGATCACGTGGCTATCATGCACTTATCACGTGGCTATCATGCACTGATCACGTGGCTGATCATGCAATGATCATGTAGCTACCATGCACTGGTCACGTGACTGATCATGCACTGATCAGGTAACTGATCATGCACTGATCACGTGACTGATCATGCACAGATCACGTGACTGATCATGCACTGATCACGTGGCTATCATGCACTGCTCACGTGGCTATCATGCACTGATCTTGTGTCTGATCATGCACTCAACACGTGGCTATCATGCACTGCTCACGTGGCTGATCATGCAGTGATGACGTGGCTATCATGCACTACTCACGTGGCTGATCATGCACTGGTCACGTGGCTGATCATGCCCTGATCAAGTGGCTATCATGCACTGATCACGTGGCTGATCATGCAATGATCATGAAGCCACCATGTACCATTCACTTGTCCGATCATACTCCCATCAGGTGACTGATCATGCACTGATCACGTGGCTATATTGCACTGCTAACGTGGCTGATCATACACTGATCACCTGCCTGGTCATGCACAGATCAGGTGACTAATCATGAACTGATTACGTAGCTATCATGTAATGATCACCTGGCTGATCATGCACTGATCATTTGGCTATCATGCAATGATAACGTGGCTATCATGCACTGATCACGTGGCTCATCATGCACTGATACCGTGACTGAGCATGGACTGATCACATGACTATCATGTAGTGATCACGTGACTTAATGGCGCTGACCATGTGACTGATCATGCGTTGATCATGTTTGCTTTCATACACTGATCATGTGCCTCTGGAGGTAATAAACAAAGAGCTGAGTAGGCACGAATCAAACAGTCAGCAGGCAAAAATCATGGAACTCATCTGTGAGGAATCATGCTGCTCAGCTGGCAATAATCAAGCAGCTGAGCAGGCAGGAATTACACAGCACAGCTGGCAATTGTCAAGCAGATGACAGGCAGGAATCATGCAGCTCAGCTGGCAATTGTCAAGCAGATGAGCAGACAGGAATCACGCAGCTCAGCAGGCCCTGATCAGGTGACTGAGAATGCACTGTTCACGTGGCTGATCATACACTGCTCACGTAACTGATCATGCACTGATCACGTAATTGATCATGCACTGATCACGTGGCTGATCATGCAATGATCATGTAGCTACCATGTTCTGGTCCCGTGAGTGACCATGCACTGATCACGTAAATGATCATGCACTGATCACGTGGCTGATCATGCACTGAACACATGACTGATCATGCACAGATCACGTGACTGATCATGCACAGATCACGTGACTGATCATGCACTGATCACGTGGCTATCACGCACTGCTCACGTGGCTGATCATGCGATGATCACGCAGCTACCATGTACTGGTCACATGTCTGATCATGCGCAGATCACGTGACTGATCATGCAGTGATCACGTGGCTATCGTGCACTACTCACGTGGCTGATCATGCAATGATCATGTAGCGACCATGTACCGGTCACGTGAATGATCATACACCCATCAGGTGACTGATCATGCACTGATCACGTGGCTATCATGCACTGATCACGAGACTCATCATGTACTGATCACGTCTATATCATGCACTGATCACATGACTGCCCATGCACTGATCACGTGGATGATCATACACTTATCATGTGACAGATCATGCACTGATCACGTGGCTGATCATGCACTGATACCGTGACTGAGCATGGACTGATCACATGACTATCATGTAGTGATCACGTGACTTAATGGCGCTGACCATGTGACTGATCATGCGCTGATCATGTTTGCTATCATACACTGATCATGTGCCTCTGGAGGCAATAAACAAAGAGCTGAGTAGGCACGAATCATACAGTCAGCAGGCAATAATCATGGAACTCAGCTGTGAGGAATCATGCTGCTCAGCAGGCAATAATCAAGCAGCTGAGCAGGCAGGAATTACGCAGCACAGCTGGCAATTGTCAAGCAGATGACAGGCAGGAATCGTGCAGCTCAGCTGGCAATTGTCAAGCAGATGAGCAGACAGTAATCACGCAGCTCAGCAGGCCCTGATCACGTGATTGAGCATGCACTGTTCACCTGGCTGATCATACACTGATCACGTGGTTGATCATTCACTGATCACTTGGATATCATGCACTGATCACGTGGCTGATCATACACTGTTCATGTGTCTGACCATGCACTGATCACGTGGCTGATCATACACTGCTCACGTGACTGATCATGCACTGATCACGTGGCTGATCATGCACTGTTCACGAGACTCATCATGCACTGATCAAGTGGATATCATGCACTGATCACGTGTTTGATCATACACTGTTCACGTGTCTGACCATGCACTGCTCACGTGGCTGATCATACACTGTTCACGTAACTGATCATGCACTGATCACGTGGATATCATGCACTGATCACGTGGCTGATCATACTCTGCTCACGTAACTGATCATGCACACATCATGTGGCTATCATACACTTCCAACCTGACTGGTCATGCAATGTTCACGTAGCTACCATGTACTGGTCACGTGACTGATCATGCTCAGATCACGTAAATGATCATGCACTGTTCAGTTGACTGATCATGTACTGATCACGTGACTGATCATGCACTGATCACGTGGCTATCATGCACTGCTCACGTGGCTGATCATGCAATGATCACGTAGCAACCATGTACTGGTCACGTGACTGATCATGCATGATCACGTAATTAATCCTGCACTGATCACCTGACTCATCATGCACTGATCACGTCGCTGATCACACACGTATCACGTGACTGATCATGCACTGATCACGTGGCTATCATGCACTAATCACGTGGCTATCATTCACTGATCACGTGAATAATCCTGCACTGATCACGTGACTGATCATGCACTGATCACGTGGCTATCATGCACTGCTAACTTGGCTGATCATGCAATGATCACGCAGCTACCATGTACTGGTCACGTGACTGATCATGCACTGATGACGTAATTGATCATGCACTGATCATGTGGCTGATCATGCACTGATCACGTGACTGATCATGCACTGATCACGTGGCTGATCATGCACTGATCACGTGGCTATCATGCACTTATCACATGGCTGGTCATACACTGATCATATATCTACCATGTACCGGTCACGTGAATGATAATACACCCATCAGGTGACTGATCATGCACTGATCACGTGGCTATCATGCACTGACCATGAGACTGAAAATGCACTGATCACGTCTAATCATGCACTGATCACATGACTGCCCATGCACTGATCACGTGAATGATCATACACTAATCATGTGACAGATCATGCACTGATCACGTGGCTGATCATGCACTGATACCGTGACTGAGCATGGACTGATCACATGACTATCATGTAGTGATCACGTGACTTAATGGCGCTGATCATGTGGACTGATCATGCGCTGATCATGTTTGCTATCATACACTGATCATGTGCCTCTGGAGGCAATAAACAAAGAGCTGAGTAGGCACGAATCAAACAGTCAGCAGGCATTAATCATGGAACTCAGCTGTGAGGAATCATGCTGCTCAGCTGGCAATAATCAAGCAGCTGAGCAGGCAGGAATTACGCAGCACAGCTGGCAATTGTCAAGCAGATGACAGGCAGGAATCGTGCAGCTCAGCTGGCAATTGTCAAGCAGATGAGCAGACAGTAATCACGCAGCTCAGCAGGCCCTGATCACGTGACTGAGCATGCACTGTTCACCTGGCTGATCATACACAGATCACGTGATTGATCAAGCACTGATCACTTGGATATCATGCACTGATCACGTGGCTAATCATACACTGTTCACGTGTCTGACCATGCACTGATCACGTGGCTGATCATACACTGCTCACGTGACTGATCATGCACTGATCACGTGGCTGATCATGCACTGTTCACGAGACTCATCATGCACTGATCAAGTGGATATCATGCACTGATCACGTGTTTGATCATACACTGTTCACGTGTCTGACCATGCACTGCTCACGTGGCTGATCATACACTGTTCACGTAACTGATCATGCACTGATCACGTGGATATCATGCACTGATCACGTGGCTGATCATACTCTGCTCACGTAACTGATCATGCACACATCATGTGGCTATCATACACTTCCCACCTGACTGGTCATGCAATGTTCACGTAGCTACCATGTACTGGTCACGTGACTGATCATGCTCAGATCACGTAAATGATCATGCACTGTTCAGTTGACTGATCATGTACTGATCACGTGACTGATCATGCACTGATCACGTGGCTATCATGCACTGCTCACGTGGCTGATCATGCAATGATCACGTAGCAACCATGTACTGGTCACGTGACTGATCATGCATGATCACGTAATTAATCCTGCACTGATCACCTGACTCATCATGCACTGATCACGTCGCTGATCACACACGTATCACGTGACTGATCATGCACTGATCACGTGGCTATCATGCACTAATCACGTGGCTATCATTCACTGATCACGTGGATATCATGCACTGATCACGTGGCCGATCACACACGTATCACATGACTGATCATGCACTGATCACGTGGCTATCATGCACTGATCACGTGGCTGATCATGCAATGATCACGTAGCTACAATGTACTGGTCACGTGACTGATCATGCACTGATCACGTAATTGATCATGCACTGATCACGTGGCTGATCATGAACTGAACACGTGAATAATCCTGCACTGATCACGTGACTGATCATGCACTGATCACGTGGCTATCATGCACTGCTAACTTGGCTGATCATGCAATGATCACGCAGCTACCATGTACTGGTCACGTGACTGATCATGCACTGATGACGTAATTGATCATGCACTGATCATGTGGCTGATCATGCACTGATCACGTGACTGATCATGCACTGATCACGTGGCTGATCATGCACTGATCACGTGGCTATCATGCACTTATCACATGGCTGGTCATACACTGATCATATATCTACCATGTAACGGTCACGTGAATGATAATACACCCATCAGGTGACTGATCATGCACTGATCACGTGGCTATCATGCACTGATCACGTGTTTGATCATACACTGTTCACGTGTCTGACCATGCACTGCTCACGTGTCTGATCATACACTGTTCACGTAACTGATCATGCACTGATCACGTGGATATCATGCACTGATCACGTTGCTGAACATGCACTGTTCATGTGGCTTATCACACAACTGTCATGTGACTGATCATGCACTGATCACGTGGCACTCATGCACTGATCACGTGGCTGATCATATTCTGCTCACGAAACTGATCATGAACACATCAGGTGGCTATCATGCACTTCTCACTTGGCTGGTCATGCAATGTTCACATAGCTACCATATACTGGTCACGTGACTGATCATGCTGAGATCACGTAAATGATCATGCACTGTTCAGTTGACTGATCATGTACTGATCACGTGACTGATCATGCACTGATCACGTGGCTATCATGCACTGACCATGAGACTGAAAATGCACTGATCACGTCTAATCATGCACTGATCACATGACTGCCCATGCACTGATCACGTGAATGATCATACACTAATCATGTGACAGATCATGCACTGATCACGTGGCTGATCATGCACTGATACCGTGACTGAGCATGGACTGATCACATGACTATCATGTAGTGATCACGTGACTTAATGGTGCTGATCATGTGGACTGATCATGCGCTGATCATGTTTGCTATCATACACTGATCATGTGCCTCTGGAGGCAATAAACAAAGAGCTGAGTAGGCACGAATCAAACAGTCAGCAGGCAATAATCATGGAACTCAGCTGTGAGGAATCATGCTGCTCAGCTGGCAATAATCAAGCAGCTGAGCAGGCAGGAATTACGCAGCACAGCGGGCAATTGTCAAGCAGATGACAGGCAGGAATCGTGCAGCTCAGCTGGCAATTGTCAAGCAGATGAGCAGACAGTAATCACGCAGCTCAGCAGGCCCTGATCACGTGACTGAGCATGCACTGTTCACGTGGCTGATCATACACTTATCACGTGATTGATCATGCACTGATCACTTGGATATCATGCACTGATCACGTGGCTGATCATACACTGTTTACGTGTCTGACCATGCACTGATCACGTGGCTGATCATGCACTGATCACGTGACTGATCATGCACTGATCACGTGGCTATCATGCAGTGATCACGTGACTGACCATGCACTGATCACGTGACTGATCATGCACTGATGAGTTGGCAATCATGCACTGATTACTTGGCTGATCATACACTGATCACGTGACTGATAATGCCCTGATCATCTGGCTATCGTGCACTCATTACCTGCCTATCGTGCACTGATCACGTGGTTCATCATACACTGATCACGAGACTGATCTTGCACTGATCACGTCTGTATCATGCACTGATCACCTGACTGCCCATGCACTGATCACGTGGATAAACATACACTGATCATGTCACAGATCATGCAGTGATCACGCGGCTATCATGCACTGCTCACGTGGCTGATCATGCAATGATCACGTAGCTACCATGTACTGGTCACGTGAGTGATCATGCACTGATCACGTAATTGATCATACACTGATCAGGTGACTTATCATGCACTGTTCACGAGACTGATCATGCACTGATCACGTGTTTGATCATACACTGTTCACGTGTCTGACCATGCACTGCTCACGTGTCTGATCATACACTGTTCCCGTAACTGATCATGCACTGATCACGTGGATATCATGCACTGATCACGTTGCTGAACATGCACTGTTCATGTGGCTTATCACACAACTGTCATGTGACTGATCATGCACTGATCACGTGGCACTCATGCACTGATCACGTGGCTGATCATATTCTGCTCACGAAACTGATCATGAACACATCAGGTGGCTATCATGCACTTCTCACTTGGCTGGTCATGCAATGTTCACATAGCTACCATATACTGGTCACGTGACTGATCATGCTGAGATCACGTAAATGATCATGCACTGTTCAGTTGACTGATCATGTACTGATCACGTGACTGATCATGCACTGATCACGTGGATATCATGCACTGATCACGTGGCTGAACATGCACTGTTCACGTGGCTTACCGCACACCTGTCACGTGACTGATCATGCACTGATCACGTGGCACTCATGCACTGATCACGTGGCTGATCATACTCTGCTCACGTAACTGATCATGCACACATCACGTGGCTATCATGCACTTCTCACCTGGCTGGTCATGCAATGTTCACGTAGCTACCATATACTGGTCACGTGACTGATCATGCTCAGATCACGTAAATGATCATGCACTGTTCAGTTGACTGATCATGTACTGATCACGTGACTGATCATGCACTGATCAGGTGGCTATCATGCCCTGCTCACGTGGCTGATCATGCAATGAACACGTAGCGACCATGTACTGGTCACGTGACTGATCATGCACTGATCACGTAATTAATCCTGCACTGATCACCTGACTCATCATGCACTGATCACGTGGCTGATCACACACGTATCACGTGACTGATCATGCACTGATCACGTGGCTATCATGCACTAATCACGTGGCTATCATTCACTGATCACGTGGATATCATGCACTGATCACGTGGCTGATCATGCAATGATCACGTAGCAACCATGTCCTGGTCACGTGACTGATCATGCACTGATCACATGGCTATCATGCACTAATCACGTGGCTATCATTCACTGAACACGTGGCTATCATGCACTGATCACGTGGCTGATCATGCAATGATCACGTAGCTACAATATACTGGTCACCTGACTGATCATGGACTGATCACGTAATTGATCATGCACTGATCATGTGGCTGATCAGGCACTGAACACGTGAATAATCATGCACTGATCACGTGACTGATCATGCACTGATCATGTGGCTATCATGCACTGCTAACTTGGCTGATCATGCAATGATCACGCAGCTACCATGAACTGGTCACGTGACTGATCATGCACTGATGACGTAATTGATCATGCACTGATCATGTGGCTGATCATGCACTGATGACGTAATTGATCATGCACTGATCACGTGGCTGATCACGCAATGATCACGTAGCAACCATGTACTGGTCATGTGACTGATCATGCACTGATCACGTAATTGATCCGGCATTGATCACATGGCTCATCACGCACTCATCCGGTGGGTGATCACACACGTATCACGTGACTGATCATGTACAGATCACGTAAATAATCATGAAGTGATCACGTGGCTATCCTGCACTTATCAGGTGGATAACATGCACTGATCACGTGGCTGATCACACACGTATCACGTGACTGATCATGCACTGATCACGTGGCTATCATGCACTTATCACGTGGCTATCATGCACTGATCACGTGGCTGATCATGCAATGATCATGTAGCTACCATGCACTGGTCACGTGACTGATCATGCACTGATCAGGTAACTGATCATGCACTGATCACGTGACTGATCATGCACAGATCACGTGACTGATCATGCACTGATCACGTGGCTATCATGCACTGCTCACGTGGCTATCATGCACTGATCTTGTGTCTGATCATGCACTCAACACGTGGCTATCATGCACTGCTCACGTGGCTGATCATGCAGTGATGACGTGGCTATCATGCACTACTCACGTGGCTGATCATGCACTGGTCACGTGGCTGATCATGCCCTGATCAAGTGGCTATCATGCACTGATCACGTGGCTGATCATGCAATGATCATGAAGCCACCATGTACCATTCACTTGTCCGATCATACTCCCATCAGGTGACTGATCATGCACTGATCACGTGGCTATATTGCACTGCTAACGTGGCTGATCATACACTGATCACCTGCCTGGTCATGCACAGATCAGGTGACTAATCATGAACTGATTACGTAGCTATCATGTAATGATTACCTGGCTGATCATGCACTGATCATTTGGCTATCATGCAATGATAACGTGGCTATCATGCACTGATCACGTGGCTCATCATGCACTGATACCGTGACTGAGCATGGACTGATCACATGACTATCATGTAGTGATCACGTGACTTAATGGCGCTGACCATGTGACTGATCATGCGTTGATCATGTTTGCTTTCATACACTGATCATGTGCCTCTGGAGGTAATAAACAAAGAGCTGAGTAGGCACGAATCAAACAGTCAGCAGGCAAAAATCATGGAACTCATCTGTGAGGAATCATGCTGCTCAGCTGGCAATAATCAAGCAGCTGAGCAGGCAGGAATTACACAGCACAGCTGGCAATTGTCAAGCAGATGACAGGCAGGAATCATGCAGCTCAGCTGGCAATTGTCAAGCAGATGAGCAGACAGGAATCACGCAGCTCAGCAGGCCCTGATCAGGTGACTGAGAATGCACTGTTCACGTGGCTGATCATACACTGCTCACGTAACTGATCATGCACTGATCACGAAATTGATCATGCACTGATCACGTGGCTGATCATGCAATGATCATGTAGCTACCATGTTCTGGTCATGTGAGTGATCATGCACTGATCATGTAAATGATCATGCACTGATCACGTGGCTGATCATGCACTGAACACATGACTGATCATGCACAGATCACGTGACTGATCATGCACAGATCACGTGACTGATCATGCACTGATCACGTGGCTATCACGCACTGCTCACGTGGCTGATCATGCGATGATCACGCAGCTACCATGTACTGGTCACATGACTGATCATGCGCAGATCACGTGACTGATCATGCAGTGATCACGTGGCTATCGTGCACTACTCACGTGGCTGATCATGCAATGATCATGTAGCGACCATGTACCGGTCACGTGAATGATCATACACCCATCAGGTGACTGATCATGCACTGATCACGTGGCTATCATGCACTGATCACGAGACTCATCATGTACTGATCACGTCTATATCATGCACTGATCACATGACTGCCCATGCACTGATCACGTGGATGATCATACACTTATCATGTGACAGATCATGCACTGATCACGTGGCTGATCATGCACTGATACCGTGACTGAGCATGGACTGATCACATGACTATCATGTAGTGATCACGTGACTTAATGGCGCTGACCATGTGACTGATCATGCGCTGATCATGTTTGCTATCATACACTGATCATGTGCCTCTGGAGGCAATAAACAAAGAGCTGAGTAGGCACGAATCATACAGTCAGCAGGCAATAATCATGGAACTCAGCTGTGAGGAATCATGCTGCTCAGCAGGCAATAATCAAGCAGCTGAGCAGGCAGGAATTACGCAGCACAGCTGGCAATTGTCAAGCAGATGACAGGCAGGAATCGTGCAGCTCAGCTGGCAATTGTCAAGCAGATGAGCAGACAGTAATCACGCAGCTCAGCAGGCCCTGATCACGTGATTGAGCATGCACTGTTCACCTGGCTGATCATACACTGATCACGTGGTTGATCATGCACTGATCACTTGGATATCATGCACTGATCACGTGGCTGATCATACACTGTTCATGTGTCTGACCATGCACTGATCACGTGGCTGATCATACACTGCTCATGTGACTGATCATGCACTGATCACGTGGCTGATCATGCACTGTTCACGAGACTCATCATGCACTGATCAAGTGGATATCATGCACTGATCACGTGTTTGATCATACACTGTTCACGTGTCTGACCATGCACTGCTCACGTGGCTGATCATACACTGTTCACGTAACTGATCATGCACTGATCACGTGGATATCATGCACTGATCACGTGGCTGATCATACTCTGCTCACGTAACTGATCATGCACACATCATGTGGCTATCATACACTTCCCACCTGACTGGTCATGCAATGTTCACGTAGCTACCATGTACTGGTCACGTGACTGATCATGCTCAGATCACGTAAATGATCATGCACTGTTCAGTTGACTGATCATGTACTGATCACGTGACTGATCATGCACTGATCACGTGGCTATCATGCACTGCTCACGTGGCTGATCATGCAATGATCACGTAGCAACCATGTACTGGTCACGTGACTGATCATGCATGATCACGTAATTAATCCTGCACTGATCACCTGACTCATCATGCACTGATCACGTCGCTGATCACACACGTATCACGTGACTGATCATGCACTGATCACGTGGCTATCATGCACTAATCACGTGGCTATCATTCACTGATCACGTGGATATCATGCACTGATCACGTGGCCGATCACACACGTATCACATGCCTGATCATGCACTGATCACGTGGCTATCATGCACTGATCACGTGGCTGATCATGCAATGATCACGTAGCTACAATGTACTGGTCACGTGACTGATCATGCACTGATCACGTAATTGATCATGCACTGATCACGTGGCTGATCATGCACTGAACACGTGAATAATCCTGCACTGATCACGTGTCTGATCATGCACTGATCACGTGGCTATCATGCACTGCTAACTTGGCTGATCATGCAATGATCACGCAGCTACCATGTACTGGTCACGTGACTGATCATGCACTGATGACGTAATTGATCATGCACTGATCATGTGGCTGATCATGCACTGATCACGTGACTGATCATGCACTGATCACGTGGCTGATCATGCACTGATCACGTGGCTATCATGCACTTATCACATGGCTGGTCATACACTGATCATATATCTACCATGTACCGGTCACGTGAATGATAATACACCCATCAGGTGACTGATCATGCACTGATCACGTGGCTATCATGCACTGACCATGAGACTGAAAATGCACTGATCACGTCTAATCATGCACTGATCACATGACTGCCCATGCACTGATCACGTGAATGATCATACACTAATCATGTGACAGATCATGCACTGATCACGTGGCTGATCATGCACTGATACGGTGACTGAGCATGGACTGATCACATGACTATCATGTAGTGATCACGTGACTTAATGGCGCTGATCATGTGGACTGATCATGCGCTGATCATGTTTGCTATCATACACTGATCATGTGCCTCTGGAGGCAATAAACAAAGAGCTGAGTAGGCACGAATCAAACAGTCAGCAGGCAATAATCATGGAACTCAGCTGTGAGGAATCATGCTGCTCAGCTGGCAATAATCAAGCAGCTGAGCAGGCAGGAATTACGCAGCACAGCTGGCAATTGTCAAGCAGATGACAGGCAGGAATCGTGCAGCTCAGCTGGCAATTGTCAAGGAGATGAGCAGACAGTAATCACGCAGCTCAGCAGGCCCTGATCACGTGACTGAGCATGCACTGTTCACCTGGCTGATCATACACAGATCACGTGATTGATCAAGCACTGATCACTTGGATATCATGCACTGATCACGTGGCTAATCATACACTGTTCACGTGTCTGACCATGCACTGATCACGTGGCTGATCATACACTGCTCACGTGACTGATCATGCACTGATCACGTGGCTGATCATGCACTGTTCACGAGACTCATCATGCACTGATCAAGTGGATATCATGCACTGATCACGTGTTTGATCATACACTGTTCACGTGTCTGACCATGCACTGCTCACGTGGCTGATCATACACTGTTCACGTAACTGATCATGCACTGATCACGTGGATATCATGCACTGATCACGTGGCTGATCATACTCTGCTCACGTAACTGATCATGCACACATCATGTGGCTATCATACACTTCCCACCTGACTGGTCATGCAATGATCACGTAGCTCCCATATACTGGTCACGCGACTGATCATGCACAGATCACGTAAATGATCATGCACTGTTCCCGAGACTGATCATGTACTGATCACGTGACTGATCATGCACTGATCACGTGGCTATCATGCTCTCCTCACGTGGGTGATCATGCAATGATCATGTAGCAACCATGTACTGGTCACCTGACTGATCATGCACTGATCATGTAATTGATCCAGCACTGATCATGTGGCTCATCATGCACTGATCACGTGACTGTTCTCAAACTGATCACTTGACTGATCATGCACTGATCACGTAGGTATCATGCACTGATCACGTGGCTGATCATACACTGTTCACGTGTCTATCATGCAGTGCTCACGTGGCTGATCCTGCAATGATCACGTAGCTTACATGTACTGGTCACGTGACTGATCATGCAATGGTAACGTAATTGATCATGCACTGATCACGTGACTGATATTGTACTGATCACGTGATTGATCATGCACTGATCACGTGTCTATCATGCACTGCTTACGTGGCTGATCATACAATGTTCACATAGCTACCATGTACTGGTCACATGACTGATCATGCACTGATCACCTAATTGATCATATTCTGCTCACGTAACTGATCATGCACACATCAGGTGGCTATCATGCACTTCTCACCTGGCTGGTCATGCAATGTTCACGTAGGTACAATATACTGGTCACGTGACTGATCATGCACAGATCACGTAAATGATCATGCACTGTTCACCTGACTGATCATGTACTGATCATGTGACTGATCACACACTGATCACGTGGCTATCATGCACTGCTCACGTGGCTGATCATGCAATGATCACGTAGCAACCATGTACTGGTCACGTGACTGATCATGCACTGATCACGTGGCTGATCACACACGTATCACGTTTCTGATCATGCACTGATCACGTGGTTATCATGCACTGATCACGTGGCTATCATTCACTGATCACGTGGATATCATGCACGGATCACGTGGCTGATCACACACGTATCACGTGCTTGGTCATGCACTGATCACGTGACTATCATGCACTGATCACGTGGCTATCATTCACTGATCACGTGTCTGACCATGCACTGATCACGTGGCTGATCATACACTGCTCACGTAATTGATCATGCACTGATCATGTGGCTGATCATGCACTGATCACGTGGCTGATCATGCACTGATCACGTGACTGATCATGCACTGATCACGTGACTGATCATGCACTCTTCACGAGACTGATCATGCACTGATCCCGTGGATATCATGCACTGATCACGTGTTTGATCATACACTGTTCACGTGTCTGACCATGCACTGCTCACGTGGCTGATCATACACTGTTCACGTAACTGATCATGCACTGATCACGTGGATATCATGCACTGATCACGTGGCTGAACATGCACTGTTCACGTGGCTTATCACACACCTGTCACGTGACTGATCATGCACTGATCACGTGGCCCTCATGCACTGATCACGTGGCTGATCATATTCTGCTCACGTAACTGATCATGCACACATCAGGTGGCTATCATGCACTTCTCACCTGGCTGGTCATGAAATGTTCACGTAGGTACAATATACTGGTCACGTGACTGATCATGCACAGATCATGTAAATGATCGTGCACTGTTCATCTGACTGATCATGTACTGATCATGTGACTGATCACACACTGATCACGTGGCTATCATGCACTGCTCACGTGGCTGATAATGCAATGATCACGTAGCAACCATGTACTGGTCACGTGACTGATCATGCACTGATCACGTGGCTGATCACACACGTATCACGTTTCTGATCATGCACTGATCACGTGGTTATCATGCACTGATCACGTGGCTATCATTCACTGATCACGTGGATATCATGCACGAATCACGTGGCTGATCACACACGTATCACGTGCTTGGTCATGCACTGATCACGTGACTATCATGCACTGATCACGTGGCTATCATTCACTGATCACGTGTCTGACCATGCACTGATCACGTGGCTGATCATACACTGCTCACGTAATTGATCATGCACTGATCATGCACTGATCATGCACTGATCACGTGGCTGATCATGCACTGATCACGTGACTGATCATGCACTGATCACGTGACTGATCATGCACTGATCACGTGGCTATCATGCACTGATCACTTGGCTGGTCATACACTGATCACGCAGCTACCATGTACTGGTCACGTGACTGATCATGCACTGATGACGTAATTGATCATGCACTGATCATGTGGCTGATCATGCACTGATCACGTGACTGAGCATGCACTGATCACGTGGCTGATCATGCACTGATCACGTGACTGATCATGCACACATCACGTGACTATCATGCACTGCACACGTGGCTCGACATGGAATGATCACGTAGCTACCATATACTGTTCACGCGACTGATCATGCACAGATCACGTAAATGATCATGCACTGTTCCCGAGACTGATCATGTACTGATCACGTGACTGATCATGCACTGATCACGTGGCTATCATGCTCTCCTCACGTGGGTGATCATGCAATGATCATGTAGCAACCATGTTCTGGTCACCTGACTGATCATGCACTGGTCATGTAATTGATCCAGCACTGATCATGTGGCTCATCATGCACTGATCACGTGACTGTTCTCAAACTGATCACTTGACTGATCATGCACTGATCACGTAGGTATCATGCACTGATCACGTGGCTGATCATACACTGTTCACGTGTCTATCATGCAGTGCTCACGTGGCTGATCCTGCAATGATCACGTAGCTTACATGTACTGGTCACGTGACTGATCATGCAATGGTAACGTAATTGATCATGCACTGATCACGTGACTGATATTGTACTGATCACGTGATTGATCATGCACTGATCACGTGTCTATCATGCACTGCTTACGTGGCTGATCATACAATGTTCACATAGCTACCATGTACTGGTCACATGACTGATCATGCACTGATCACGTAATTGATCATGCACTGATCAAGTGGCTGATCATACACTGATCACGTGGCTGATCATGCACTGATCACGTGGATATCATGCACTGATCACGTGGCTGATCATACACTGATCACGTGACTGATCATGCACTGTTCACGAGACTGATCATGCACTGATCCCGTGGATATCATGCACTGATCACGTGTTTGATCACACACTGTTCACGTGTCTGACCATGCACTGCTCACGTGGCTGATCATACACTGTTCATGTAACTGATCATGCACTGATCACGTGGATATCATGCACTGATCACGTGGCTGAACATGCACCGTTCACGTGGCTTATCACACACCTGTCACGTGACTGATCATGCACTGATCACGTGGCCCTCATGCACTGATCACGTGGCTGATCATATTCTGCTCACGTAACTGATCATGCACACATCAGGTGGCTATCAAGCACTTCTCACCTGGCTGGTCATGCAATGTTCACGTAGGTACAATATACTGGTCACGTGACTGATCATGCACAGATCACGTAAATGATCATGCACTGTTCACGTGACTGATCATGTACTGATCATGTGACTGATCACACACTGATCACGTGGCTATCATGCACTGCTCACGTGGCTGATCATGCAATGATCACGTAGCAACCATGTACTGGTCACGTGACTGATCATGCACTGATCACGTGGCTGATCACACACGTATCATGTTTCTGATCATGCACTGATCATGTGGTTATCATGCACTGATCACGTGGCTATCATTCACTGATCACGTGGATATCATGCACGGATCACGTGGCTGATCACACACGTATCACGTGCTTGGTCATGCACTGATCACGTGACTATCATGCACTGATCACGTGGCTATCATTCACTGATCACGTGTCTGACCATGCACTGATCACGTGGCTGATCATACACTGCTCACGTAATTGATCATGCACTGATCATGTGGCTGATCATGCACTGATCACGTGGCTGATCATGCATTGATCACGTGACTGATCATGCACTGATCACGTGACTGATCATGCACTGATCACGTGACTGATCATGCACTCTTCACGAGACTGATCATGCACTGATCCCGTGGATATCATGCACTGATCACGTGTTTGATCATACACTGTTCACGTGTCTGACCATGCACTGCTCACGTGGCTGATCATACACTGTTCACGTAACTGATCATGCACTGATCACGTGGATATCATGCACTGATCACGTGGCTGAACATGCACTGTTCACGTGGCTTATCACACACCTGTCACGTGACTGATCATGCACTGATCACGTGGCCCTCATGCACTGATCACGTGGCTGATCATATTCTGCTCACGTAACTGATCATGCACACATCAGGTGGCTATCATGCACTTCTCACCTGGCTGGTCATGCAATGTTCACGTAGGTACAATATACTGGTCACATGACTGATCATGCACAGATCATGTAAATGATCGTGCACTGTTCACCTGACTGATCATGTACTGATCATGTGACCGATCACACACTGATCACGTGGCTATCATGCACTGCTCACGTGGCTGATCATGCAATGATCACATAGCAACCATGTACTGGTCACGTGACTGATCATGCACTGATCACGTGGCTGATCACACACGTATCACGTTTCTGATCATGCACTGATCACGTGGATATCATGCACTGATCACGTGGCTGAACATGCACTGTTCACGTGGCTTATCACACACCTGTCACGTGACTGATCATGCACTGATCACGTGGCCCTCATGCACTGATCACGTGGCTGATCATATTCTGCTCACGTAACTGATCATGCACACATCAGGTGGCTATCATGCACTTCTCACCTGGCTGGTCATGCAATGTTCACGTAGGTACAATATACTGGTCACGTGACTGATCATGCACAGATCACGTAAATGATCATGCACTGTTCACGTGACTGATCATGTACTGATCATGTGACTGATCACACACTGATCACGTGGCTATCATGCACTGCTCACGTGGCTGATAATGCAATGATCACGTAGCAACCATGTACTGGTCACGTGACTGATCATGCACTGATCACGTGGCTGATCACACACGTATCACGTTTCTGATCATGCACTGATCACGTGGTTATCATGCACTGATCACGTGGCTATCATTCACTGATCACGTGGATATCATGCACGGATCACGTGGCTGATCACACACGTATCACGTGCTTGGTCATGCACTGATCACGTGACTATCATGCACTGATCACGTGGCTATCATTCACTGATCACGTGTCTGACCATGCACTGATCACGTGGCTGATCATACACTGGTCACGTAATTGATCATGCACTGATCATGCACTGATCACGTGGCTGATCATGCACTGATCACGTGACTGATCATGCACTGATCACGTGACTGATCATGCACTGATCACGTGGCTATCATGCACTGATCACTTGGCTGGTCATACACTGATCACGCAGCTACCATGTACTGGTCACGTGACTGATCATGCACTGATGACGTAATTGATCATGCACTGATCATGTGGCTGATCATGCACTGATCACGTGACTGAGCATGCACTGATCACGTGGCTGATCATGCACTGATCACGTGACTGATCATGCACACATCACGTGACTATCATGCACTGCACACGTGGCTCGTCATGGAATGATCACGTAGCTACCATATACTGGTCACGCGACTGATCATGCACAGATCACGTAAATGATCATGCACTGTTCCCGAGACTGATCATGTACTGATCACGTGACTGATCATGCACTGATCACGTGGCTATCATGCTCTCCTCACGTGGGTGATCATGCAATGATCATGTAGCAACCATGTTCTGGTCACCTGACTGATCATGCACTGATCATGTAATTGATCCAGCACTGATCATGTGGCTCATCATGCACTGATCACGTGACTGTTCTCAAACTGATCACTTGACTGATCATGCACTGATCACGTAGGTATCATGCACTGATCACGTGGCTGATCATACACTGTTCACGTGTCTATCATGCAGTGCTCACGTGGCTGATCCTGCAATGATCACGTAGCTTACATGTACTGGTCACGTGACTGATCATGCAATGGTAACGTAATTGATCATGCACTGATCACGTGACTGATATTGTACTGATCACGTGATTGATCATGCACTGATCACGTGTCTATCATGCACTGCTTACGTGGCTGATCATACAATGTTCACATAGCTACCATGTACTGGTCACATGACTGACCATGCACTGATCACGTAATTGATCATGCACTGATCAAGTGGCTGATCATACACTGATCACGTGGCTGATCATGCACTGATCACGTGGCTATCATGCACTGATCACGTGGCTGATCATACACTGATCACGTGACTGATCATGCACTGTTCACGAGACTGATCATGCACTGATCCCGTGGATATCATGCACTGATCACGTGTTTGATCACACACTGTTCACGTGTCTGACCATGCACTGCTCACGTGGCTGATCATACACTGTTCATGTAACTGATCATGCACTGATCACGTGGATATCATGCACTGATCACGTGGCTGAACATGCACCGTTCACGTGGCTTATCACACACCTGTCACGTGACTGATCATGCACTGATCACGTGGCCCTCATGCACTGATCACGTGGCTGATCATATTCTGCTCACGTAACTGATCATGCACACATCAGGTGGCTATCAAGCACTTCTCACCTGGCTGGTCATGCAATGTTCACGTAGGTACAATATACTGGTCACGTGACTGATCATGCACAGATCACGTAAATGATCATGCACTGTTCACGTGACTGATCATGTACTGATCATGTGACTGATCACACACTGATCACGTGGCTATCATGCACTGCTCACGTGGCTGATCATGCAATGATCACGTAGCAACCATGTACTGGTCACGTGACTGATCATGCACTGATCACGTGGCTGATCACACACGTATCACGTTTCTGATCATGCACTGATCACGTGGTTATCATGCACTGATCACGTGGCTATCATTCACTGATCACGTGGATATCATGCACGGATCACGTGGCTGATCACACACGTATCACGTGCTTGGTCATGCACTGATCACGTGACTATCATGCACTGATCACGTGGCTATCATTCACTGATCACGTGTCTGACCATGCACTGATCACGTGGCTGATCATACACTGCTCACGTAATTGATCATGCACTGATCATGTGGCTGATCATGCACTGATCACGTGGCTGATCATGCACTGATCACGTGACTGATCATGCACTGATCACGTGACTGATCATGCACTGATCACGTGACTGATCATGCACTCTTCACGAGACTGATCATGCACTGATCCCGTGGATATCATGCACTGATCACGTGTTTGATCATACACTGTTCACGTGTCTGACCATGCACTGCTCACGTGGCTGATCATACACTGTTCACGTAACTGATCATGCACTGATCACGTGGCTATCATGCACTGATCACTTGGCTGGTCATACACTGATCACGCAGCTACCATGTACTGGTCACGTGACTGATCATGCACTGATGACGTAATTGATCATGCACTGATCATGTGGCTGATCATGCACTGATCACTTGACTGATCATGCACTGATCACGTGGCTATCATGCACTACTCAAGTGGCTGATCATGCAATGATCATGTAGCTACCATGTATCGGACACGTGACTGATCATACACCCATTAGGTGACTGATCATGCACTGATCACGTGGCTATCATGCACTGTTCACGTGGCTGATCATACACTGATCACCTGCCTGGTCATGCACAGATCACGTGACTAATCATGAACTGATCACCTAGCAATCATTCACTGATCACCTGGCTGATCATGCACTGATCACGTGGCTATCATGCAATGATCACGTGGCTATCATGCACTGATCACGTGGCTGATCATGCACTGATACCGTGACTGAGCATGGACTGATCACATGACTATCATGTAGTGATCACGTGACTTAATGGCGCTGACAATGTGACTGATCATGCGCTGAGCATGTTTGCTATCATACACTGATCATGTGCCTCTGGAGGCAATAAACAAAGAGCTGAGTAGGCATAAATCAAACAGTCAGCAGGCAATAATCATGGAACTCAGCTGTGAGGAATCATGCTGCTCAGCTGGCAATAATCAAGCAGCTGAGCAGGCAGGAATTATACAGCACAGCTGGCAATTGTCAAGCAGATGAGCAGACAGGAATCACGCAGCTCAGCAGGCCCTGATCACGTGACTGAGCATGCACTGTTCACCTGGCTGATCATACACTGATCACGTGATTGATCAAGCACTGATCACTTGGATATCATGCACTGATCACGTGGCCAATCTTACACTGTTCACGTGTCTGACCATGCACTGATCACGTGGCTGAACATACACTGATAACGTGACGATCATGCACTGATCACGTGACTGATCATGCACTGATCACGTGGCTATCATGCAGTGATCACGTGGCTATCATGCACAGATCACATGGCTGATCATGCAATGTTCACGTAGCTACCATATACTGGTCACGTGACTGATCATGCACTGATCATGTGGCTGATCATGCACTGATCACGTGACTGATCATGCACTGTTCACGAGACTCATCATGCACAGATCACGTGGATATCATGCACTGATCACGTGTTTGATCATACACTGTTCACGTGTCTGACCATGCACTGCTCACGTGGCTGGTCATACACTGTTCACGTAACTGATCATGCACTGATCACGTGGCTGAACATGCACTGCTCACGTGGCTTACCACACACCTGTCACGTGACTGAATATGCACTGATCACGTGGCACTCATGCACTGATCACGTGGCTGATCATACTCTGCTCACGTAACTGATCATGCACACATCACGTGGCTATCATGCACTTCTCACCTGGCTGGTCATGCAATGTTCACATAGCTACCATATACTGGTCACGTGACTGATCATGCTCAGATCACGTAAATGATCAGGCACTGTTCAGTTGACTGATCATGTACTGATCATGTGACTGATCATGCACTGATCACGTGGCTATCATGCACTGCTCCCGTGGTTGATCATGCAATGATCACGTAGCAACCATGTACTGGTCACGTGACTGATCATGCACTGATCACGTAATTAATCCTGCACTGATCACCTGACTCATCATGCACTGATCACGTGGCTGATCACACACATATCACGTGACTGATCATGCACTGATCACTTGGATATCATGCACTGATCACGTGGCTAATCATACACTGTTCACGTGTCTGACCATGCACTGATCACGTGGCTGATCATATTCTGCTCACGTAACTGATCATGCACACATCAGGTGGCTATCATGCACTTCTCACCTGGCTGGTCATGCAATGTTCACGTAGGTACAATATACTGGTCACGTGACTGATCATGCACAGATCACGTAAATGATCATGCACTGTTCACGTGACTGATCATGTACTGATCATGTGACTGATCACACACTGATCACGTGGCTATCATGCACTGCTCACGTGGCTGATAATGCAATGATCACGTAGCAACCATGTACTGGTCACGTGACTGATCATGCACTGATCACGTGGCTGATCACACACGTATCACGTTTCTGATCATGCACTGATCACGTGGTTATCATGCACTGATCACGTGGCTATCATTCACTGATCACGTGGATATCATGCACGGATCACGTGGCTGATCACACACGTATCACGTGCTTGGTCATGCACTGATCACGTGACTATCATGCACTGATCACGTGGCTATCATTCACTGATCACGTGTCTGACCATGCACTGATCACGTGGCTGATCATACACTGGTCACGTAATTGATCATGCACTGATCATGCACTGATCACGTGGCTGATCATGCACTGATCACGTGACTGATCATGCACTGATCACGTGACTGATCATGCACTGATCACGTGGCTATCATGCACTGATCACTTGGCTGGTCATACACTGATCACGCAGCTACCATGTACTGGTCACGTGACTGATCATGCACTGATGACGTAATTGATCATGCACTGATCATGTGGCTGATCATGCACTGATCACGTGACTGAGCATGCACTGATCACGTGGCTGATCATGCACTGATCACGTGACTGATCATGCACACATCACGTGACTATCATGCACTGCACACGTGGCTCGTCATGGAATGATCACGTAGCTACCATATACTGGTCACGCGACTGATCATGCACAGATCACGTAAATGATCATGCACTGTTCCCGAGACTGATCATGTACTGATCACGTGACTGATCATGCACTGATCACGTGGCTATCATGCTCTCCTCACGTGGGTGATCATGCAATGATCATGTAGCAACCATGTTCTGGTCACCTGACTGATCATGCACTGATCATGTAATTGATCCAGCACTGATCATGTGGCTCATCATGCACTGATCACGTGACTGTTCTCAAACTGATCACTTGACTGATCATGCACTGATCACGTAGGTATCATGCACTGATCACGTGGCTGATCATACACTGTTCACGTGTCTATCATGCAGTGCTCACGTGGCTGATCCTGCAATGATCACGTAGCTTACATGTACTGGTCACGTGACTGATCATGCAATGGTAACGTAATTGATCATGCACTGATCACGTGACTGATATTGTACTGATCACGTGATTGATCATGCACTGATCACGTGTCTATCATGCACTGCTTACGTGGCTGATCATACAATGTTCACATAGCTACCATGTACTGGTCACATGACTGACCATGCACTGATCACGTAATTGATCATGCACTGATCAAGTGGCTGATCATACACTGATCACGTGGCTGATCATGCACTGATCACGTGGCTATCATGCACTGATCACGTGGCTGATCATACACTGATCACGTGACTGATCATGCACTGTTCACGAGACTGATCATGCACTGATCCCGTGGATATCATGCACTGATCACGTGTTTGATCACACACTGTTCACGTGTCTGACCATGCACTGCTCACGTGGCTGATCATACACTGTTCATGTAACTGATCATGCACTGATCACGTGGATATCATGCACTGATCACGTGGCTGAACATGCACCGTTCACGTGGCTTATCACACACCTGTCACGTGACTGATCATGCACTGATCACGTGGCCCTCATGCACTGATCACGTGGCTGATCATATTCTGCTCACGTAACTGATCATGCACACATCAGGTGGCTATCAAGCACTTCTCACCTGGCTGGTCATGCAATGTTCACGTAGGTACAATATACTGGTCACGTGACTGATCATGCACAGATCACGTAAATGATCATGCACTGTTCACGTGACTGATCATGTACTGATCATGTGACTGATCACACACTGATCACGTGGCTATCATGCACTGCTCACGTGGCTGATCATGCAATGATCACGTAGCAACCATGTACTGGTCACGTGACTGATCATGCACTGATCACGTGGCTGATCACACACGTATCACGTTTCTGATCATGCACTGATCACGTGGTTATCATGCACTGATCACGTGGCTATCATTCACTGATCACGTGGATATCATGCACGGATCACGTGGCTGATCACACACGTATCACGTGCTTGGTCATGCACTGATCACGTGACTATCATGCACTGATCACGTGGCTATCATTCACTGATCACGTGTCTGACCATGCACTGATCACGTGGCTGATCATACACTGCTCACGTAATTGATCATGCACTGATCATGTGGCTGATCATGCACTGATCACGTGGCTGATCATGCACTGATCACGTGACTGATCATGCACTGATCACGTGACTGATCATGCACTGATCACGTGACTGATCATGCACTCTTCACGAGACTGATCATGCACTGATCCCGTGGATATCATGCACTGATCACGTGTTTGATCATACACTGTTCACGTGTCTGACCATGCACTGCTCACGTGGCTGATCATACACTGTTCACGTAACTGATCATGCACTGATCACGTGGCTATCATGCACTGATCACTTGGCTGGTCATACACTGATCACGCAGCTACCATGTACTGGTCACGTGACTGATCATGCACTGATGACGTAATTGATCATGCACTGATCATGTGGCTGATCATGCACTGATCACTTGACTGATCATGCACTGATCACGTGGCTATCATGCACTACTCAAGTGGCTGATCATGCAATGATCATGTAGCTACCATGTATCGGACACGTGACTGATCATACACCCATTAGGTGACTGATCATGCACTGATCACGTGGCTATCATGCACTGTTCACGTGGCTGATCATACACTGATCACCTGCCTGGTCATGCACAGATCACGTGACTAATCATGAACTGATCACCTAGCAATCATTCACTGATCACCTGGCTGATCATGCACTGATCACGTGGCTATCATGCAATGATCACGTGGCTATCATGCACTGATCACGTGGCTGATCATGCACTGATACCGTGACTGAGCATGGACTGATCACATGACTATCATGTAGTGATCACGTGACTTAATGGCGCTGACAATGTGACTGATCATGCGCTGAGCATGTTTGCTATCATACACTGATCATGTGCCTCTGGAGGCAATAAACAAAGAGCTGAGTAGGCATAAATCAAACAGTCAGCAGGCAATAATCATGGAACTCAGCTGTGAGGAATCATGCTGCTCAGCTGGCAATAATCAAGCAGCTGAGCAGGCAGGAATTATACAGCACAGCTGGCAATTGTCAAGCAGATGAGCAGACAGGAATCACGCAGCTCAGCAGGCCCTGATCACGTGACTGAGCATGCACTGTTCACCTGGCTGATCATACACTGATCACGTGATTGATCAAGCACTGATCACTTGGATATCATGCACTGATCACGTGGCCAATCTTACACTGTTCACGTGTCTGACCATGCACTGATCACGTGGCTGAACATACACTGATAACGTGACGATCATGCACTGATCACGTGACTGATCATGCACTGATCACGTGGCTATCATGCAGTGATCACGTGGCTATCATGCACAGATCACATGGCTGATCATGCAATGTTCACGTAGCTACCATATACTGGTCACGTGACTGATCATGCACTGATCATGTGGCTGATCATGCACTGATCACGTGACTGATCATGCACTGTTCACGAGACTCATCATGCACAGATCACGTGGATATCATGCACTGATCACGTGTTTGATCATACACTGTTCACGTGTCTGACCATGCACTGCTCACGTGGCTGGTCATACACTGTTCACGTAACTGATCATGCACTGATCACGTGGCTGAACATGCACTGCTCACGTGGCTTACCACACACCTGTCACGTGACTGAATATGCACTGATCACGTGGCACTCATGCACTGATCACGTGGCTGATCATACTCTGCTCACGTAACTGATCATGCACACATCACGTGGCTATCATGCACTTCTCACCTGGCTGGTCATGCAATGTTCACATAGCTACCATATACTGGTCACGTGACTGATCATGCTCAGATCACGTAAATGATCAGGCACTGTTCAGTTGACTGATCATGTACTGATCATGTGACTGATCATGCACTGATCACGTGGCTATCATGCACTGCTCCCGTGGTTGATCATGCAATGATCACGTAGCAACCATGTACTGGTCACGTGACTGATCATGCACTGATCACGTAATTAATCCTGCACTGATCACCTGACTCATCATGCACTGATCACGTGGCTGATCACACACATATCACGTGACTGATCATGCACTGATCACTTGGATATCATGCACTGATCACGTGGCTAATCATACACTGTTCACGTGTCTGACCATGCACTGATCACGTGGCTGATCATACACTTCTCACGTAACTGATCAAGCACTGATCACTTGGATATCATGCACTGATCACGTGGCTAATCATACACTGTTCACGTGTTTGACCATGCACTGATCACGTGGCTGATCATACACTTCTCACGTAACTGATCATGCACTGATCACGTAACTGATCATGCACTGATCACGTGGCTATCATGCACTGAATACGTGGCTGAACATGCACGGTTCATGTGGCTGATCACACACCTGTCACATGACATATCATGCACTGATCACGTGGCACTCATGCACTGATCACGTGGCTGATCATACTCTGCTCATGTAACTCATCATGCACACATCACGTGGCTATCAGGCACTGCTCACGTGGTTCGTCATGGAATGATCAAGAAGCTACCATATACTGGTCACGTGACTGATCATGCACAGATCACGTAAATGATAATGCACTGTTCACGTGACTGATCATGCACTGTTCACGTGACTGATCATGCACTGATCACGTGAGTGATCATGCACTGATCTCGTTGCTATCATGCACGGTTCACATGGCTGATCATGCAATGATCACGTAGCTACCATGTACTGGTCACGTGACTATCATGCACTGATCACGTAATTGATCATGCACTGATCAAGTGGCTGATCATACACTGATCACGTGACTGATCATGCACTGATCACGTGGCTGATCATGCAATGATCATGTAGCTACCATGTACTGGTCACATGACTGATCATGCACTGATCACGTAATTGATCATGCACTGATCACGTGGCTGATCATGCACTAATCACGTGACTGGTCATGCACTGATCACGTGGCTGATCATGCACTGATCACGTGACTGATCATGCACACATCACGTGGCTATCATGCACTGCACACGTGGCTCGTCATGCAATGATCACGCAGCTACCATATACTGGTCACGCGACTGATCATGCACAGATCACGTAAATGATCATGCACTGTTCCCGAGACTGATCATGTACTGATCACGTGACTGATCATGCACTGATCACGTGGCTATCATGCTCTCCTCACGTGGGTGATCATGCAATGATCATGTAGCAACCATGTACTGGTCACCTGACTGATCATGCACTGATCATGTAATTGATCCAGCACTGATCATGTGGCTCATCATGCACTGATCACGTGACTGTTCTCAAACTGATCACTTGACTGATCATGCACTGATCACGTAGGTATCATGCACTGATCACGTGGCTGATCATACACTGTTCACGTGTCTATCATGCAGTGCTCACGTGGCTGATCCTGCAATGATCACGTAGCTTACATGTACTGGTCACGTGACTGATCATGCAATGGTAACGTAATTGATCATGAACTGATCACGTGACTGATATTGTACTGATCACGTGTCTATCATGCACTGCTCACGTGGCTGATCCTGCAATGATCACGCAGCTACCATGTACTGGTCACATGACTGATCATGCACTGATCACATAATTGATCATGCACTGATCACCTGGCTTATCATTCAGTGATCATGTGACTGATCATGTGCTGATCATGTTTGGTGTCACAAACTGATCATGTGCCTCTGGAGGCAATGAACATAGAGCCGAGTAGTCAGCAATCAGTCAGCAGGCTATAATCATGGAACTCACCTCTGAGAAATCATGCTGCGCAGCTGGCAATAATCAAGTAGATGAGCAGGCAGGAATTATGCAGCACAGGTGGCAATTGTCAAGGAGATGACAGGCAGGAATCGTGCAGCTCAGCTGGCAATTGTCAAGCAGATGAGCAGACAGTAATCACGCAGCTCAGCAGGCCCTGATCACGTGACTGAGCATGCACTGTTCACGTGGATGATCACACACCTATCACGTGACTGATCATGCACTGATCATGTGACTGATCATGCACTGATGACGTGGCTATAATGCACTGATCACTTGGCTGGACATACACTGATCACGTGCCTGGTCATGCACTGATCACGTGGCTGATCATGCACTGATCACGTGACTGATCATGCACTGATCACGTGGCTATCATGCACTGCTCACGTGGCTATCATGCACTGATCTTGTGTCTGATCATGCACTCAACACGTGGCTATCATGCACTGCTCACGTGGCTGATCATGCAGTGATGACGTGGCTATCATGCACTACTCACGTGGCTGATCATGCACTGGTCACGTGGCTGATCATGCCCTGATCAAGTGGCTATCATGCACTGATCACGTGGCTGATCGTGCAATGATCATGAAGCTACCATGTACCGTTCACTTGTCCGATCATACTCCCATCAGGTGACTGATCATGCACTGATCACGTGGCTATATTGCACTGCTAACGTGGCTGATCATACACTGATCACCTGCCTGGTCATGCACAGATCAGGTGACTAATCATGAACTGATTACGTAGCTATCATGTAATGATCACCTGGCTGATCATGCACTGATCATTTGGCTATCATGCAATGATAACGTGGCTATCATGCACTGATCACGTGGCTCATCATGCACTGATACCGTGACTGAGCATGGACTGATCACATGACTATCATGTAGTGATCACGTGACTTAATGGCGCTGACCATGTGACTGATCATGCGCTGATCATGTTTGCTTTCATACACTGATCATGTGCCTCTGGAGGCAATAAACAAAGAGCTGAGTAGGCACGAATCAAACAGTCAGCAGGCAAAAATCATGGAACTCATCTGTGAGGAATCATGCTGCTCAGCTGGCAATAATCAAGCAGCTGAGCAGGCAGGAATTACACAGCACAGCTGGCAATTGTCAAGCAGATGACAGGCAGGAATCATGCAGCTCAGCTGGCAATTGTCAAGCAGATGAGCAGACAGGAATCACGCAGCTCAGCAGGCCCTGATCAGGTGACTGAGAATGCACTGTTCACGTGGCTGATCATACACTGCTCACGTAACTGATCATGCACTGATCACGTAATTGATCATGCACTGATCACGTGGCTGATCATGCAATGATCATGTAGCTACCATATTCTGGTCACGTGAGTGACCATGCACTGATCACGTAAATGATCATGCACTGATCACGTGGCTGATCATGCACTGAACACATGACTGATCATGCACAGATCACGTGACTGATCATGCACAGATCACGTGACTGATCATGCACTGATCACGTGGCTATCACGCACTGCTCACGTGGCTGATCATGCGATGATCACGCAGCTACCATGTACTGGTCACATGACTGATCATGCGCAGATCACGTGACTGATCATGCAGTGATCACGTGGCTATCGTGCACTACTCACGTGGCTGATCATGCAATGATCATGTAGCGACCATGTACAGGTCACGTGACTGATCATACACCCATCAGGTGACTGATCATGCACTGATCACGTGGCTATCATACACTGTTCAAGTGGCTGATCATACACTGATCACCTGCCTGGTCATGCACAGATCACGTGACTAATCATGAACTGATCACGTAGCAATCATTCACTGATCACCTGGCTGATCATGCACTGATCACGTGGCTATCATGCAATGATCACGTGGCTATCATGCACTGATCACGTGGCTCATCATGCACTGATACCGTGACTGAGCATGGACGGATCACATGACTACCATGTAGTGATCACGTGACTTAATGGCGCTGACAATGTGACTGATCATGCGCTGAGCATGTTTGCTATCATACACTGATCATGTGCCTCTGGAGGCAATAAACAAAGAGCTGAGTAGGCATAAATCAAACAGTCAGCAGGCAATAATCATGGAACTCAGCTGTGAGGAATCATGCTGCTCAGCTGGCAATAATCAAGCAGCTGAGCAGACAGGAATTACGCAGCACAGCTGGCAATTGTCAAGCAGATGACAGGCAGGAATCGTGCAGCTCAGCTGGCAATTGTCAAGCAGATGAGCAGACAGGAATCACGCAGCTCAGCAGGCCCTGATCACGTGACTGAGCATGCACTGTTCACCTGGCTGATCATACACAGATCACGTGATTGATCAAGCACTGATCACTTGGATATCATGCACTGATCACGTGGCTAATCATACACTGTTCACGTGTCTGACCATGCACTGATCACGTGGCTGATAATACACTTCTCACGTAACTGATCAAGCACTGATCACTTGGATATCATCCACTGATCACGTGGCTAATCATACACTGTTCACGTGTCTGACCATGCACTGATCACGTGGCTGATCATACACTTCTCACGTAACTGATCATGCACTGATCACGTAACTGATCATGCACTGATCACGTGGCTATCATGCACTGAATACGTGGCTGAACATGCACGGTTCACGTGGCTGATCACACACCTGTCACATGACATATCATGCACTGATCACGTGGCACTCATGCACTGATCACGTGGCTGATCATACTATGCTCATGTAACTCATCATGCACACATCACGTGGCTATCAGGCACTGCTCACGTGGTTTGTCATGGAATGATCAAGAAGCTACCATATACTGGACACGTGACTGATCATGCACAGATCACGTAAATGATAATGCACTGTTCACGTGACTGATCATGTACTGATCACGTGACTGATCATACACTCATCACGGGACTGATCGTGCAGTGATCACGGCGCTATCATGCATTGACTACATGACTCCACATGCACTGATCACGTGGATGATCATGCACTTATCACCTGACTGCCCATGCACTGATCACGTGGATAAACATACACTGACCATGTGACAGGTCATGCAGTGATCACGCGGCTATCATGCACTGCTCACGTGGCTGATCATGCAATGATCACGTAGCTACCATGTACTGGTCACGTGAGTGATCATGCACTGATCACGTAATTGATCATACACTGATCGGGTGACTTATCATGCACTGTTCACGTGACTGATCATGCACTGATCACGTGAGTGATCATGCACTGATCTCGTTGCTATCATGCACGGTTCACATGTCTGATCATGCAATGATCACGTATCTACCATGTACTGGTCACGTGACTTATCATGCACTGTTCACGTGACTGATCATGCACTGATCACGTGAGTGATCATGCACTGATCTCGTTGCTATCATGCACGGTTCACATGGCTGATCATGCAATGATCACATAGCTACCATGTACTGGTCACGTGACTATCATGCACTGATCACGTAATTGATCATGCACTGATCAAGTGGCTGATCATACACTGATCACGTGGCTGATCATGCAATGATCACGTGGCTGATCATGCAATGATCATGTAGCTACCATGTACTGGTCACGTGACTGATCATGCACTGATCTCGTAATTGATCATGCACTGATCACGTGGCTGATCATGCACTAATCACGTGACTGGTCATGCACTGATCACGTGGCTGATCATGCACTGATCACGTGACTGATCATGCACATATCACGTGGCTATCATGCACTGCACACGTGGCTCATCATGCAATGATCACGTAGCTACCATATACTGGTCACGCGACTGATCATGCACAGATCACGTAAATGATCATGCACTGTTCCCGAGACTGATCATGTACTGATCACGTGACTGATCATGCACTGATCACGTGGCTATCATGCTCTCCTCACGTGGGTGATCATGCAATGATCATGTAGCAACCATGTACTGGTCACCTGACTGATCATGCACTGATCATGTAATTGATCCAGCACTGATCACGTGGCTCATCATGCACTGATCACGTGACTGTTCTCAAACTGATCACTTGACTGATCATGCACTGATCACGTAGGTATCATGCACTGATCACGTGGCTGATCATACACTGTTCACGTGTCTATCATGCAGTGCTCACGTGGCTGATCCTGCAATGATCACGTAGCTTACATGTACTGGTCACGTGACTGATCATGCAATGGTAACGTAATTGATCATGCACTGATCACGTGACTGATATTGTACTGATCACGTGATTGATCATGCACTGATCACGTGTCTATCATGCACTGCTTACGTGGCTGATCATACAATGTTCACATAGCTACCATGTACTGGTCACATGACTGATCATGCACTGATCACGTAATTGATCATGCACTGATCAAGTGGCTGATCATACACTGATCACGTGGCTGATCATGCACTGATCACGTGGCTATCATGCACTGATCACGTGGCTGATCATACACTGATCACGTGACTGATCATGCACTGTTCACGAGACTGATCATGCACTGATCCCGTGGATATCATGCACTGATCACGTGTTTGATCATACACTGTTCACGTGTCTGACCATGCACTGCTCACGTGGCTGATCATACACTGTTCACGTAATTGATCATGCACTGATCACCTGGCTTATCATGCATTGATCATGTGACTGATCATGTGCTGATCATGTTTGGTGTCACACACTGATCGTGTGCATCTGCAGGCAATGAACAAAGAGCTGAGTAGGCAGGAATCAGTCAGCAGGCTATAATCATGGAACTCAGCTTTGAGAAATCATGCTGCTCAGCTGGCAATAATCAAGTAGATGAGCAGGCAGGAATTATGCAGCACAGGTGGCAATTGTCAAGGAGATGACAGGCAGGAATCGTACAGCTCAGCTGGCAATTGTCAAGCAGATGAGCAGACAGTAATCACGCAGCTCAGCAGGCCCTTATCACGTGACTGAGCATGCACTGTTCACCCGGATGATCATACACTGATCATGTGACAGATCATGCACTGATCACGTGGCTATCATGCACTGCTCACGTGGCTGTTCATGCAATGGTCACGTAGCTACCATGTACTGGTCACGTGAGTGATCATGCACTGATCACGTAATTGATCATGCACTGATCAGTTGACTTATCATGCACTGTCACGTGAGTGATCATGCACTGATCACGTGACTGATCATGCACTGATCTCATGGCTATCATGCACGGCTCATGTGGCTGATCATGCAATGATCACCTAGCTAACATATACTGGTCCAGTGACTGATCATGTACTGATCACGTAATTCATCATGCAGTGATCATCTGGCTGATCATGCACTGATCACGTGGCTGATCATCCACTGATCACGTGACTGATCATGCACTGATCACGTGGCTATCATGCACTGATCACTTGGCTGGTCATACACTGATCACGTGCCTGGTCATGCACAGATTACATGACTGATCATGCACTGAACACGTGACTGATCATGCACTGATCACGTGGCTATCATGCACTACTCACCTGGCTGATCATGCAATGATCATGTAGCTACCATGTACAGGTCAGGTGACTGATCATACACCCATCAGGTGATGGATCCTGCACTGATCACGTGGCTGATCATACACTGCTCACGTAATTGATCATGCACTGATCACGTGGCTGATCATGCACTGATCACGTGACTGATCATGCACTGATCACGTGACTGATCATGCACTGATCACGTGGCTATCATGCACTGATCACTTGGCTGGTCATACACTGATCACGCAGCTACCATGTACTGGTCACGTGACTGATCATGCACTGATGACGTAATTGATCATGCACTGATCATGTGGCTGATCATGCACTGATCACTTGACTGATCATGCACTGATCACGTGGCTATCATGCACTACTCAAGTGGCTGATCATGCAATGATCATGTAGCTACCATGTATCGGTCACGTGACTGATCATACACCCATCAGATAACTGATCATGCACTGATCACGTGGCTATCATGCACTGTTCACGTGGCTGATCATACACTGATCACCTGCCTGGTCATGCACATATCACGTGACTAATCATGAACTGATCACCTAGCAATCATTCACTGATCACCTGGCTGATCATGCACTGATCACGTGGCTATCATGCAATGATCACGTGGCTATCATGCACTGATCACGTGGCTGATCATGCACTGATACCGTGACTGAGCATGGACTGATCACATGACTATCATGTAGTGATCACGTGACTTAATGGCGTGGATCATGTGACTGATCATGTGCTGAGCATGTTTGCTATCATACACTGATCATGTGCCTCTGGAGGCAATAAACAAAGAGCTGAGTAGGCATAAATCAAACAGTCAGCAGGCAATAATCATGGAACTCAGCTGTGAGGAATCATGCTGCTCAGCTGGCAATAATCAAGCAGCTGAGCAGGCAGGAATTACACAGCACAGCTGGCAATTGTCAAGCAGATGACAGGCAGGAATCATGCAGCTCAGCTGGCAATTGTCAAGCAGATGAGCAGACAGGAATCACGCAGCTCAGCAGGCCCTGATCACGTGACTGAGCATGCACTGATCACGTGGCTAATCATACACTGTTCACGTGTCTGACCATGCACTGATCACGTGGCTGATCATACACTGATAACGTGACGATCATGCACTGATCACGTGGCTATCATGCACTGATCACTTGGCTGGTCATACTGATCACATGCCTCGTCATGCACTGATCACGTGGCTGATCATGCACTGATCACGTGACTGATCATGCACTGATCACGTGGCTATCATGCAGTGATCACGTGGCTATCATGCACAGATCACATGGCTGATGATGCAATGTTCACGTAGCTACCATATACTGTTCACGTGGCTGATCATGCACTGATCACGTGGCTATCATGCACTGATCACGTGGCTGATCATACACTGATCACGTGACTGATCATGCACTGTTCACGAGACTGATCATGCACTGATCCCGTGGATATCATGCACTGATCACGTGTTTGATCATACACTGTTCACGTGTCTGACCATGCACTGCTCACGTGGCTGGTCATACACTGTTCACGTAACTGATCATGCACTGATCACGTGGATATCATGCACTGATCACGTGGCTGAACATGCACTGTTCACGTGGCTTACCACACACCTGTCACGTGACTGAATATGCACTGATCACGTGGCACTCATGCACTGATCACGTGGCTGATCATACTCTGCTCACGTAACTGATCATGCACACATCACGTGGCTATCATGCACTTCTCACCTGGCTGGTCATGCAATGTTCACATAGCTACCATATACTGGTCACGTGACTGATCATGCTCAGATCACGTAAATGATCAGGCACTGTTCAGTTGACTGATCATGTACTGATCACGTGACTGATCATGCACTGATCACGTGGGTATCATGCACTTCTCACGTGGCTGATCATGCAATGATCACGTAGCAACCATGTACTGGTCACGTGACTGATCATGCACTGATCACGTAATTAATCCTGCACTGATCACCTGACTCATCATGCACTGATCACGTGGCTGATCACACACATATCACGTGACTGATCATGCACTCATCACGTGGATATCATGCACTGATCACTTGTTTGTTCATACACTATTCACGTGTAGGACCATGCACTGCTCACGTGGCTGATCATACACTGTTCACGTAACTGATCATGCACTGATCACGTGGATATCATGCACTGATCACGTGGCTGAACATGCACTGTTCACGTGGCTTATCACACACCTGTCACGTGACTGATCATGCACTGATCACGTGGCACTCATGCACTGATCACGTGGCTGATCATATTCTGCTCACATAACTGATCATGCACACATCAGGTGGCTATCATGCACTTGTCACCTGGCTGGTCATGGAATATTCACGTAGCTACCATATACTGGTCACGTGACTGATCATGCACAGATCACGTAAATGATCATGCACTGATCACGTGACTGATCATGTACTGATCACATGACTGATCACGCACTGATCACGTGGCTATCATGCACTGCTCACTTGGCTGATCATGAAATGATCACGCAGTTACCATGTACTGGTCACGTGACTGATCATGCACTGATCACGTGGCTGATCATGCACTGATCACGTGACTGATCATGCACTGATCACGTCACTGATCATGCAGTGATAACGTGCCTATCATGCACTGATCACTTGGCTGGTCATACACTCATCACGCAGCTACCATGTACTGGTCACGTAACTGATCATGTACTGATGACGTAATTGATCATGCACTGATCATGTGGCTGATCATGCACTGATCACTTGACTGATCATGCACTGATCACGTGACTTATCATGCACTGATCACCTGGCTATCATACACTGATCACATGGCTCGTCATACACTGATCACGTGCCTGGTCATGCACAGATCACGTGACTAATCATGAACTGATCATGTAGCAATCATTCACTGATCACCTGGCTGATCATGCACTGATCACGTGACTTATCATGCACTGATCACGTGACTATCATACACTGATCACATGGCTGGTCATACACTGATCCCGTGCCTGGTCATGCACAGATTACATGACTGATCATGCACTGATCACGTCACTGATCATGCACTGATCACGTGGCTATCATGCACTACTCACGTGGATGATCATGCAATGATCATGTAGCTACCATGTACCGGTCACGTGACTGATCATACACCCATCAGGTGACTGATCAAGCACTGATCACGTGGCTATCATGCACTGTTCAATTGGCTGATCATACACTGATCACCTGCCTGGTCATGCACAGATCACGTGACTAATCATGAACTGATCACGTAGCAATCATTCACTGATCACCTGGCTGATCATGCACTGATCACGTGGCTATCATGCAATGATCACGTGGCTATCATGCACTGATCACGTGGCTCATCATGCACTGATACCGTGACTGAGCATGGACTGATCACATGACTATCATGTAGTGATCACGTGACTTAATGGCGCTGACAATGTGACTGATCATGCGCTGAGCATGTTTGCTATCATACACTGATCATGTGCCTCTGGAGGCAATAAACAAAGAGCTGAGTAGGCATAAATCAAACAGTCAGCAGGCAATAATCATGGAACTCAGCTGTGAGGAATCATGCTGCTCAGCTGGCAATAATCAAGCAGCTGAGCAGACAGGAATTACGCAGCACAGCTGGCAATTGTCAAGCAGATGACAGGCAGGAATCGTGCAGCTCAGCTGGCAATTGTCAAGCAGATGAGCAGACAGGAATCACGCAGCTCAGCAGGCCCTGATCACGTGACTGAGCATGCACTGTTCACCTGGCTGATCATACACAGATCACGTGATTGATCAAGCACTGATCACTTGGATATCATGCACTGATCACGTGGCTAATCATACACTGTTCACGTGTCTGACCATGCACTGATCACGTGGCTGATCATACACTTCTCACGTAACTGATGAAGCACTGATCACTTGGATATCATGCACTGATCACGTGGCTAATCATACACTGTTCACGTGTCTGACCATGCACTGATCACGTGGCTGATCATACACTTCTCACGTAACTGATCATGCACTGATCACGTAACTGATCATGCACTGATCACGCGACTATCATGCACTGAATACGTGGCTGAACATGCATGGTTCACGTGGCTGATCACACACCTGTCACATGACATATCATGCACTGATCACGTGGCACTCATGCACTGATCACGTGGCTGATCATACTCTGCTCATGTAACTCATCATGCACACATCACGTGGCTATCAGGCACTGCTCACGTGGTTCGTCATGGAATGATCAAGAAGCTACCATATACTGGACACGTGACTGATCATGCACAGATCACGTAAATGATAATGCACTGTACACGTGACTGATCATGTACTGATCACGTGACTGATCATACACTCATCACGGGACTGATCGTGCAGTGATCACGGCGCTATCATGCATTGACTACATGACTCCACATGCACTGATCACGTGGATGATCATGCACTTATCACCTGACTGCCCATGCACTGATCACGTGGATAAACATACACTGACCATGTGACAGGTCATGCAGTGATCACGCGGCTATCATGCACTGCTCACGTGGCTGATCATGCAATGATCACGTAGCTACCATGTACTGGTCACGTGAGTGATCATGCACTGATCACGTAATTGATCATACACTGATTGGGTGACTTATCATGCACTGATCACGTGAGTGATCATGCATTGATCTCGTTGCTATCATGCACGGTTCATATGGCTGATCATGCAATGATCACGTAGCTACCATGTACTGGTCACGTGACTGATCATGCACTGATCACGTGAGTGATCATGCACTGATCTCGTTGCTATCATGCACGGTTCACATGGCTGATCATGCAATGATCACGTAGCTACCATGTACTGGTCACGTGACTATCATGCACTGATCACGTAATTGATCATGCACTGATCAAGTGGCTGATCATAGACTGATCATGCACTGATCACGTGGCTGATCATGCAATGATCATGTAGCTACCATGTACTGGTCACGTGACTGATCATGCACTGATCACGTAATTGATCATGCACTGATCACGTGGCTGATCATGCACTAATCACGTGACTGGTCATGCACTGATCACGTGGCTGATCATGCACTGATCACGTGACTGATCATGCACACATCACGTGGCTATCATGCACTGCACACGTGGCTCGTCATGCAATGATCACGTAGCTACCATATACTGGTCACGCGACTGATCATGCACAGATCACGTAAATGATCATACACTGTTCCCGAGACTGATCATGTACTGATCACGTGACTGATCATGCACTGATCACGTGGCTATCATGCTCTCCTCACGTGGGTGATCATGCAATGATCATGTAGCAACCATGTACTGGTCACCTGACTGATCATGCACTGATCATGTAAGTGATCCAGCACTGATCATGTGGCTCATCATGCACTGATCACCTGACTGTTCTCAAACTGATCACTTGACTGATCATGCACTGATCACGTAGGTATCATGCACTGATCACGTGGCTGATCATACACTGTTCACGTGTCTATCATGCAGTGCTCACGTGGCTGATCCTGCAATAATCATGTAGCTTACATGTACTGGTCACGTGACTGATCATGCAATGGTAACGTAATTGATCATGCACTGATCACGTGACTGATATTGTACTGATCACGTGATTGATCATGCACTGATCACGTGTCTATCATGCACTGCTTACGTGGCTGATCATACAATGTTCACATAGCTACCATGTACTGGTCACATGACTGATCATGCACTGATCACGTAATTGATCATGCACTGATCAAGTGGCTGATCATACACTGATCACGTGGCTGATCATGCACTGATCACGTGGCTATCATGCACTGATCACGTGGCTGATCATACACTGATCACGTGACTGATCATGCACTGTTCACGAGACTGATCATGCAGTGATCCCGTGGATATCATGCACTGATCACGTGTTTGATCATACACTGTTCACGTGTCTGACCATGCACTGCTCACGTGGCTGATCATACACTGTTCACGTAACTGATCATGCACTGATCACGTGGATATCATGCACTGATCACGGGGCTGAACATGCACTGTTCACGTGGCTTATCACACACCTGTCACGTGACTGATCATGCACTGATCACGTGGCCCTCATGCACTGATCACGTGGATGATCATATTCTGCTCACGTAACTGATCATGCACACATCAGGTGGCTATCATGCACTTCTCACCTGGCTGGTCATGCAATGTTCACGTAGGTACAATATACTGGTCACGTGACTCATCATGCACAGATCACGTAAATGATCATGCACTGTTCACCTGACTGATCATGTACTGATCATGTGACTGATCACACACTGATCACGTGGCTATCATGCACTGCTCACGTGGCTGATCATGCAATGATCTCGTAGCAACCATGTACTGGTCACGTGACTGATCATGCACTGATCACGTGGCTGATCACACACGTATCACGTTTCTGATCATGCACTGATCACGTGGTTATCATGCACTGATCACGTGGCTATCATTCACTGATCACGTGGATATCATGCACGGATCACGTGGCTGATCACACACGTATCACGTGCTTGGTCATGCACTGATCACGTGACTATCATGCACTGATCACGTGGCTATCATTCACTGATCACGTGTCTGACCATGCACTGATCACGTGGCTGATCATACACTGCTCACGTAATTGATCATGCACTGATCATGTGGCAGATCATGCACTGATCACGTGACTGATCATGCACTGTTCACGTGACTGATCATGCACTGATCATGTGAGTGATCATGCACTGTTCACGTGACTGATCATGCACTGATCACGTGAGTGATCATGCACTGATCTCGTTGCTATCATGCACGGTTCACATGGCTGATCATGCAATGTTCACGTAGCTACCACGTACTGGTCACGTGACTTATCATGCACTGTTCACGTGACTGATCATGCACTGATCACGTGAGTGATCATGCACTGATGTCGTTGCTATCATGCACGGTTCACATGGCTTATCATGCAATGTTCACGTAGCTACCATGTACTGGTCACGTGACTTATCATGCACTGTTCACGTGACTGATCATGCACTGATCACGTGAGTGATCATGCACTGATCTCGTTGCTATCATGCACGGTTCACATGGCTGATCATGCAATGATCACGTAGCTACCATGTACTGGTCACGTGACTATCATGCACTGATCACGTAATTGATCATGCACTGATCAAGTGGCTGATCATACACTGATCACGTGACTGATCATGCACTGATCACGTGGCTGATCATGCAATGATCATGTAGCTACCATGTACTGGTCACGTGACTGATCATGCACTGATCACGTAATTGATCATGCACTGATCACGTGGCTGATCATGCACTAATCACGTGACTGGTCATGCACTGATCACGTGGCTGATCATGCACTGATCACGTGACTGATCATGCACACATCACGTGGCTATCATGCACTGCACACGTGGCTCGTCATGCAATGATCACGTAGCTACCATATACTGGTCACGCGACTGATCATGCACAGATCACGTAAATGATCATGCACTGTACCCGAGACTGATCATGTACTGATCACGTGACTGATCATGCACTGATCACGTGGCTATCATGCTCTCCTCACGTGGGTGATCATGCAATGATCATGTAGCAACCATGTACTGGTCACCTGACTGATCATGCACTGATCATGTAATTGATCCAGCACTGATCACGTGGCTCATCATGCACTGATCACGTGACTGTTCTCAAACTGATCACTTGACTGATCATGCACTGATCACGTAGGTATCATGCACTGATCACGTGGCTGATCATACACTGTTCACGTGTCTATCATGCAGTGCTCACGTGGCTGATCCTGCAATGATCACGTAGCTTACATGTACTGGTCATGTGACTGATCATGCAATGGTAACGTAATTGATCATGCACTGATCACGTGACTGATATTGTACTGATCACGTGATTGATCATGCACTGATCACGTGTCTATCATGCACTGCTTACGTGGCTGATCATACAATGTTCACATAGCTACCATGTACTGGTCACATGACTGATCATGCACTGATCACGTAATTGATCATGCACTGATCAAGTGGCTGATCATACACTGATCACGTGGCTGATCATGCACTGATCACGTGGCTATCATGCACTGATCACGTGGCTGATCATACACTGATCACGTGACTGATCATGCACTGTTCACGAGACTGATCATGCACTGATCCCGTGGATATCATGCACTGATCACGTGTTTGATCATACACTGTTCACGTGTCTGACCATGCACTGCTCACGTGGCTGATCATACACTGTTCACGTAATTGACCATGCACTGATCACCTGGCTTATCATGCATTGATCATGTGACTGATCATGTGCTGATCATGTTTGGTGTCACACACTGATCGTGTGCATCTGCAGGCAATGAACAAAGAGCTGAGTAGGCAGGAATCAGTCAGCAGGCTATAATCATGGAACTCAGCTTTGAGAAATCATGCTGCTCAGCTGGCAATAATCAAGTAGATGAGCAGGCAGGAATTATGCAGCACAGGTGGCAATTGTCAAGGAGATGACAGGCAGGAATCGTACAGCTCAGCTGGCAATTGTCAAGCAGATGAGCAGACAGTAATCACGCAGCTCAGCAGGCCCTTATCACGTGACTGAGCATGCACTGTTCACCCGGATGATCATACACTGATCATGTGACAGATCATGCACTGATCACGTGGCTATCATGCACTGCTCACGTGGCTGTTCATGCAATGGTCACGTAGCTACCATGTACTGGTCACGTGAGTGATCATGCACTGATCACGTAATTGATCATGCACTGATCAGTTGACTTATCATGCACTGTTCACGTGAGTGATCATGCACTGATCACGTGACTGATCATGCACTGATCTCATGGCTATCATGCACGGCTCATGTGGCTGATCATGCAACGATCACCTAGCTACCATATACTGGTCCAGTGACTGATCATGTACTGATCACGTAATTCATCATGCAGTGATCATGTGGCTGATCATGCACTGATCACGTGGCTGATCATCCACTGATCACGTGACTGATCATGCACTGATCATGTGGCTATCATGCACTGATCACTTGGCTGGTCATACACTGATCACGTGCCTGGTCATGCACAGATTACATGACTGATCATGCACTGAACACGTGACTGATCATGCACTGATCACGTGGCTATCATGCACTACTCACCTGGCTGATCATGCAATGATCATGTAGCTACCATGTACAGGTCAGGTGACTGATCATACACCCATCAGGTGACGGATCATGCACTGATCACGTGGCTGATCATACACTGCTCTCGTAATTGATCATGCACTGATCATGTGGCTGATCATGCACTGATCACGTGGCTGATCATGCACTGATCACGTGACTGATCATGCACTGATCACGTGACTGATCATGCACTGATCACGTGGCTATCATGCACTGATCACTTGTCTGGTCATACACTGATCACGCAGCTACCATGTACTGGTCACGTCACTGATCATGCACTGATGACGTAATTGATCATGCACTGATCATGTGGCTGATCATGCACTGATCACTTGACTGATCATGCACTGATCACGTGACTTATCATGCACTGATCACGTGGCTATTATACACTGATCACATGGCTGGTCATACACTGATCACGTGCCTGGTCATGCACAGATTACATGACTGATCATGCCCTGATCACGTCACTGATCATGCACTGATCACGTGGCTATCATGCACTACTCAAGTGGCTGATCATGCAATGATCATGTAGCTACCATGTATCGGTCACGTGACTGATCATACACCCATCAGATGACTGATCATGCACTGATCACGTGGCTATCATGCACTGTTCACGTGGCTGATCATACACTGATCACCTGCCTGGTCATGCACAGATCACGTGACTAATCATGAACTGATCACCTAGCAATCATTCACTGATCACCTGGCTGATCATGCACTGATCACGTGGCTATCATGCAATGATCACCTGGCTATCATGCACTGATCACGTGGCTGATCATGCACTGATACCGTGACTGAGCATGGACTGATCACATGACTATCATGTAGTGATCACGTGACTTAATGGCGCGGATCATGTGACTGATCATGTGCTGAGCATGTTTGCTATCATACACTGATCATGTGCCTCTGGAGGCAATAAACAAAGAGCTGAGTAGGCATAAATCAAACAGTCAGCAGGCAATAATCATGGAACTCAGCTGTGAGGAATCATGCTGCTCAGCTGGCAATAATCAAGCAGCTGAGCAGGCAGGAATTACACAGCACAGCTGGCAATTGTCAAGCAGATGACAGGCAGGAATCATGCAGCTCAGCTGGCAATTGTCAAGCAGATGAGCAGACAGGAATCACGCAGCTCAGCAGGCCCTGATCACGTGACTGAGCATGCACTGTTCACTTGGCTGATCATACACTGCTCACGTGATTGATCAAGCACTGATCACTTGGATATCATGCACTGATCACGTGGCTAATCATACACTGTTCACGTGTCTGACCATGCACTGATCAAGTGGCTGATCATACACTGATAACGTGACGATCATGCACTGATCACGTGGCTATCATGCACTGATCACTTGGCTGGTCATACTGATCACGTGCCTCGTCATGCACTGATCACGTGGCTGATCATGCACTGATCACGTGACTGATCATGCACTGATCACGTGGCTATCATGCAGTGATCACTTGGCTGGTCATACTGATCACGTGCCTCGTCATGCACTGATCACGTGGCTGATCATACTCTGCTCACGTAACTGATCATGCACACATCACGTGGCTATCATGCACTTCTCACCTGGCTGGTCATGCAATGTTCACATAGCTACCATATACTGGTCACGTGACTGATCATGCTCAGATCACGTAAATGATCAGGCACTGTTCAGTTGACTGATCATGTACTGATCACGTGACTGATCATGCACTGATCACGTGGGTATCATGCACTGCTCACGTGGCTGATCATGCAATGATCACGTAGCAACCATGTACTGGTCACGTGACTGATCATGCACTGATCACGTAATTAATCCTGCACTGATCACCTGACTCATCATGCACTGATCACGTGGCTGATCACACACATATCACGTGACTGATCATGCACTCATCACGTGGATATCATGCACTGATCACTTGTTTGTTCATACACTATTCACGTGTCTGACCATGCACTGCTCACGTGGCTGATCATACACTGTTCACGTAACTTATCATGCACTGATCACGTGGATATCATGCACTGATCACGTGGCTGAACATGCACTGTTCACGTGGCTTATCACACACCTGTCACGTGACTGATCATGCACTGATCACGTGGCCCTCATGCACTGATCACGTGGCTGATCATATTCTGCTCACATAACTGATCATGCACACATCAGGTGGCTATCATGCACTTGTCACCTGGCTGGTCATGGAATATTCACGTAGCTACCATATACTGGTCACGTGACTGATCATGCACAGATCACGTAAATGATCATGCACTGATCACGTGACTGATCATGTACTGATCACATGACTGATCACGCACTGATCACGTGGCTATCATGCACTGCTCACTTGGCTGATCATGAAATGATCACGCAGTTACCATGTACTGGTCACGTGACTGATCATGCACTGGTCATATGGCTGATCATGCACTGATCACGTGACTGATCAAGCACTGATCACGTCACTGATCATGCAGTGATAACGTGCCTATCATGCACTGATCACTTGGCTGGTCATACACTCATCACGCAGCTACCATGTACTGGTCACGTGACTGATCATGCACTGATGATGTAATTGATCATGCACTGATCATGTGGCTGATCATGCACTGATCACTTGACTGATCATGCACTGATCACGTGACTTATCATGCACTGATCACCTGGCTATCATACACTGATCACATGGCTGGTCATACACTGATCACGTGCCTGGTCATGCACAGATCACGTGACTAATCATGAACTGATCACGTAGCAATCATTCACTGATCACCTGGCTGATCATGCACTGATCACGTGACTTATCATGCACTGATCACGTGACTATCACACACTGATCACATGGCTGGTCATACACTGATCCCGTGCCTGGTCATGCACAGATTACATGACTGATCATGCACTGATCACGTCACTGATCATGCACTGATCACGTGGCTATCATGCACTACTCACGTGGATGATCATGCAATGATCATGTAGCTACCATGTACCGGTCACGTGACTGATCATACACCCATCAGGTGACTGATCATGCACTGATCACGTGGCTATCATGCACTGTTCAAGTGGCTGATCATACACTGATCACCTGCCTGGTCATGCACAGATCACGTGACTAATCATGAACTGATCACGTAGCAATCATTCACTGATCACCTGGCTGATCATGCACTGATCACGTGGCTATCATGCAATGATCACGTGGCTATCATGCACTGATCACGTGGCTCATCATGCACTGATACCGTGACTGAGCATGGACTGATCACATGACTACCATGTAGTGATCACGTGACTTAATAGCGCTGACAATGTGACTGATCATGCGCTGAGCATGTTTGCTATCATACACTGATCATGTGCCTCCGGAGGCAATAAACAAAGAGCTGAGTAGGCATAAATCAAACAGTCAGCAGGCAATAATCATGGAACTCAGCTGTGAGGAATCATGCTGCTCAGCTGGCAATAATCAAGCAGCTGAGCAGGCAGGAATTACGCAGCACAGCTGGCAATTGTCAAGCAGATGACAGGCAGGAATCGTGCAGCTCAGCTGGCAATTGTCAAGCAGATGAGCAGACAGTAATCACGCAGCTCAGCAGGCCCTGATCACGTGACTGAGCATGCACTGTTCACCTGGCTGATCATACACAGATCACGTGATTGATCAAGCACTGATCACTTGGATATCATGCACTGATCACGTGGCTAATCATACACTGTTCACGTGTCTGACCATCCACTGATCACGTGGCTGATCATACAGTTCTCACGTAACTGATCATGCACTGATCACGTAACTGATCATGCACTGATCACGTGGCTATCATGCACTGAATACGTGGCTGAACATGCACGGTTCACGTGGCTGATCACACACCTGTCACATGACATATTATGCACTGATCACGTGGCACTCATGCACTGATCACGTGGCTGATCATACTCTGCTCATGTAACTCATCATGCACACATCACGTGGCTATAAGGCACTGCTCACGTGGTTCGTCATGGAATGATCAAGAAGCTACCATATACTGGACCCGTGACTGATCATGCACAGATCACATAAATGATAATGCACTGTTCACGTGACTGATCATGTACTGATCACGTGACTGATCATACACTCATCACGGGACTGATCGTGCAGTGATCACGGCGCTATCATGCATTGACTACATGACTCCACATGCACTGATCACGTGGATGATCATGCACTTATCACCTGACTGCCCATGCACTGATCACGTGGATAAACATACACTGACCATGTGACAGGTCATGCAGTGATCACGCGGCTATCATGCACTGCTCACGTGGCTGATCATGCAATGATCACGTAGCTACCATGTACTGGTCACGTGAGTGATCATGCACTGATCACGTAATTGATCATACACTGATCGGGTGACTTATCATGCACTGTTCACGTGACTGATCATGCACTGATCACGTGAGTGATCATGCACTGATCTCGTTGCTATCATGCACGGTTCACATGTCTGATCATGCAATGATCACGTATCTACCATGTACTGGTCACGTGACTTATCATGCACTGTTCACGTGACTGATCATGCACTGATCATGTGAGTGATCACGCACTGATCTCGTTGCTATCATGCACGGTTCACATGGCTGATCATGCAATTATCACGTAGCTACCGTGTACTGGTCACGTGACTATCATGCACTGATCACGTAATTGATCATGCACTGATCAAGTGGCTGATCATACACTGATCACGTGACTGATCATGCACTGATCACGTGGCTGATCATGCAATGATCATGTAGCTACCATGTACTGGTCACGTGACTGATCATGCACTGATCACGTAATTGATCATGCACTGATCATGTGGCTGATCATGCACTAATCACGTGACTGGTCATGCACTGATCACGTGGCTGATCATGCACTGATCACGTGACTGATCATGCACACATCACGTGGCTATCATGCACTGCACACGTGGCTCGTCATGCAATGATCACGTAGCTACCATATACTGGTCACGCGACTGATCATGCACAGATCACGTAAATGATCATGCACTGTTCCCGAGACTGATCATGTACTGATCACGTGACTGATCATGCACTGATCACGTGGCTATCATGCTCTCCTCACGTGGGTGATCATGCAATGATCATGTAGCAACCATGTACTGGTCACCTGACTGATCATGCACTGATCATGTAATTGATCCAGCACTGATCACGTGGCTCATCATGCACTGATCACGTGACTGTTCTCAAACTGATCACTTGACTGATCATGCACTGATCACGTAGGTATCATGCACTGATCACGTGGCTGATCATACACTGTTCACGTGTCTATCATGCAGTGCTCACGTGGCTGATCCTGCAATGATCACGTAGCTTACATGTACTGGTCACGTGACTGATCATGCAATGGTAACGTAATTGATCATGCACTGATCACGTGACTGATATTGTACTGATCACGTGATTGATCATGCACTGATCACGTGTCTATCATGCACTGCTTACGTGGCTGATCATACAATGTTCACATAGCTACCATGTACTGGTCACATGACTGATCATGCACTGATCACGTAATTGATCATGCACTGATCAAGTGGCTGATCATACACTGATCACGTGGCTGATCATGCACTGATCACGTGGCTATCATGCACTGATCACGTGGCTGATCATACACTGATCACGTGACTGATCATGCACTGTTCACGAGACTGATCATGCACTGATCCCGTGGATATCATGCACTGATCACGTGTTTGATCATACACTGTTCACGTGTCTGACCATGCACTGCTCACGTGGCTGATCATACACTGTTCACGTAATTGATCATGCACTGATCACCTGGCTTATCATGCATTGATCATGTGACTGATCATGTGCTGATCATGTTTGGTGTCACACACTGATCGTGTGCATCTGCAGGCAATGAACAAAGAGCTGAGTAGGCAGGAATCAGTCAGCAGGCTATAATCATGGAACTCAGCTTTGAGAAATCATGCTGCTCAGCTGGCAATAATCAAGTAGATGAGCAGGCAGGAATTATGCAGCACAGGTGGCAATTGTCAAGGAGATGACAGGCAGGAATCGTACAGCTCAGCTGGCAATTGTCAAGCAGATGAGCAGACAGTAATCACGCAGCTCAGCAGGCCCTTATCACGTGACTGAGCATGCACTGTTCACCCGGATGATCATACACTGATCATGTGACAGATCATGCACTGATCACGTGGCTATCATGCACTGCTCACGTGGCTGTTCATGCAATGGTCACATAGCTACCATGTACTGGTCACGTGAGTGATCATGCACTGATCACGTAATTGATCATGCACTGATCAGTTGACTTATCATGCACTGTTCACGTGAGTGATCATGCACTGATCACGTGACTGATCATGCACTGATCTCATGGCTATCATGCACGGCTCATGTGGCTGATCATGCAATGATCACCTAGCTACCATATACTGGTCCAGTGACTGATCATGTACTGATCACGTAATTCATCATGCAGTGATCATCTGGCTGATCATGCACTGATCACGTGGCTGATCATCCACTGATCACGTGACTGATCATGCACTGATCACGTGGCTATCATGCACTGATCACTTGGCTGGTCATACACTGATCACGTGCCTGGTCATGCACAGATTACATGACTGATCATGCACTGAACACGTGACTGATCATGCACTGATCACGTGGCTATCATGCACTACTCACCTGGCTGATCATGCAATGATCATGTAGCTACCATGTACAGGTCAGGTGACTGATCATACACCCATCAGGTGACGGATCATGCACTGATCACGTGGCTGATCATACACTGCTCACGTAATTGATCATGCACTGATCACGTGGCTGATCATGCACTGATCACGTGACTGATCATGCACTGATCACGTGACTGATCATGCACTGATCACGTGGCTATCATGCACTGATCACTTGGCTGGTCATACACTGATCACGCAGCTACCATGTACTGGTCACGTCACTGATCATGCACTGATGACGTAATTGATCATGCACTGATCATGTGGCTGATCATGCACTGATCACTTGACTGATCATGCACTGATCACGTGACTTATCATGCACTGATCACGTGGCTATCATACACTGATCACATGGCTGGTCATACACTGATCACGTGCCTGGTCATGCACAGATTACATGACTGATCATGCCCTGATCACGTCACTGATCATGCACTGATCACGTGGCTATCATGCACTACTCAAGTGGCTGATCATGCAATGATCATGTAGCTACCATGTATCGGTCACGTGACTGATCATACACCCATCAGATGACTGATCATGCACTGATCACGTGGCTATCATGCACTGTTCACGTGGCTGATCATACACTGATCACCTGCCTGGTCATGCACAGATCACGTGACTAATCATGAACTGATCACGTAGCAATCATTCACTGATCACCTGGCTGATCATGCACTGATCACGTGGCTATCATGCAATGATCACCTGGCTATCATGCACTGATCACGTGGCTGATCATGCACTGATACCGTGACTGAGCATGGACTGATCACATGACTATCATGTAGTGATCACGTGACTTAATGGCGCGGATCATGTGACTGATCATGTGCTGAGCATGTTTGCTATCATACACTGATCATGTGCCTCTGGAGGCAATAAACAAAGAGCTGAGTAGGCATAAATCAAACAGTCAGCAGGCAATAATCATGGAACTCAGCTGTGAGGAATCATGCTGCTCAGCTGGCAATAATCAAGCAGCTGAGCAGGCAGGAATTACACAGCACAGCTGGCAATTGTCAAGCAGATGACAGGCAGGAATCATGCAGCTCAGCTGGCAATTGTCAAGCAGATGAGCAGACAGGAATCACGCAGCTCAGCAGGCCCTGATCACGTGACTGAGCATGCACTGTTCACCTGGCTGATCATACACTGCTCACGTGATTGATCAAGCACTGATCACTTGGATATCATGCACTGATCACGTGGCTAATCATACACTGATAACGTGACGTTCATGCACTGATCACGTGGCTATCATGCACTGATCACTTGGCTGGTCATACTGATCACGTGCCTCGTCATGCACTGATCACGTGGCTGATCATGCACTGATCACGTGACTGATCATGCACTGATCACGTGGCTGATCATACACTGAAAACGTGACGTTCATGCACTGATCACGTGGCTATCATGCACTGATCACTTGGCTGGTCATACTGATCACGTGCCTCGTCATGCACTGATCACGTGGCTGATCATGCACTGATCACGTGACTGATCATGCACTGATCACGTGGCTATCATGCAGTGATCACGTGGCTATCATGCACAGATCACATGGCTGATGATGCAATGTTCACGTAGCTACCATATACTGGTCACGTGGCTGATCATGCACTGATCACGTGGCTATCATGCACTGATCACGTGGCTGATCATACACTGATCACGTGACTGATCATGCACTGTTCACGAGACTGATCATGCACTGATCCCGTGGATATCATGCACTGATCACGTGTTTGATCATACACTGTTCACGTGTCTGACCATGCACTGCTCACGTGGCTGGTCATACACTGTTCACGTAACTGATCATGCACTGATCACGTGGATATCATGCACTGATCACGTGGCTGAACATGCACTGTTCACGTGGCTTACCACACACCTGTCACGTGACTGAATATGCACTGATCACGTGGCACTCATGCACTGATCACGTGGCTGATCATACTCTGCTCACGTAACTGATCATGCACACATCACGTGGCTATCATGCACTTCTCACCTGGCTGGTCATGCAATGTTCACATAGCTACCATATACTGGTCACGTGACTGATCATGCTCAGATCACGTAAATGATCAGGCACTGTTAAGTTGACTGATCATGTACTGATCACGTGACTGATCATGCACTGATCACGTGGGTATCATGCACTGCTCACGTGGCTGATCATGCAATGATCACGTAGCAACCATGTACTGGTCACGTGACTGATCATGCACTGATCACGTAATTAATCCTGCACTGATCACCTGACTCATCATGCACTGATCACGTGGCTGATCACACACATATCACGTGACTGATCATGCACTCATCACGTGGATATCATGCACTGATCACTTGTTTGTTCATACACTATTCACGTGTCTGACCATTCACTGCTCACGTGGCTGATCATACACTGTTCACGTAACTGATCATGCACTGATCACGTGGCTGAACATGCACTGTTCACGTGGCTTATCACACACCTGTCACGTGACTGATCATGCACTGATCACGTGGCACTCATGCACTGATCACGTGGCTGATCATATTCTGCTCACATAACTGATCATGCACACATCAGGTGGCTATCATGCACTTGTCACCTGGCTGGTCATGGAATATTCACGTAGCTACCATATACTGGTCACGTGACTGATCATGCACAGATCACGTAAATGATCATGCACTGATCACGTGACTGATCATGTACTGATCACATGACTGATCACGCACTGATCACGTGGCTATCATGCACTGCTCACTTGGCTGACCATGAAATGATCACGCAGTTACCATGTACTGGTCACGTGACTGATCATGCACTGGTCATGTGGCTGATCATGCACTGATCACGTGACTGATCATGCACTGATCACGTCACTGATCATGCAGTGATAACGTGCCTATCATGCACTGATCACTTGGCTGGTCATACACTCATCACGCAGCTACCATGTACTGGTCACGTAACTGATCATGCACTGATGACGTAATTGATCATGCACTGATCATGTGGCTGATCATTCACTGATCACGTGTCTGACCATGCACTGATCACGTGGCTGATCATACACTGCTCACGTAATTGATCATGCACTGATCATGTGGCTGATCATGCACTGATCACGTGACTGATCATGCACTGATCACGTGACTGATCATGCACTGATCACGTGGCTATCATGCACTGATCACTTGTCTGGTCATACACTGATCACGCAGCTTCCATGTACTGGTCACGTGACTGATCATGCACTGATGACGTAATTGATCATGCACTGATCATGTGGCTGATCATGCACTGATCACTTGACTGATCATGCACTGATCACGTGACTTATCATGCACTGATCACGTGGCTATCATACACTGATCACATGGCTGGTCATACACTGATCACGTGCCTGGTCATGCACAGATTACATGACTGATCATGCCCTGATCACGTCACTGATCATGCACTGATCACGTGGCTATCATGCACTACTCAAGTGGCTGATCATGCAATGATCATGTAGCTACCATGTATCGGTCACGTGACTGATCATACACCCATCAGGTGACTGATCATGCACTGATCACGTGGCTATCATGCACTGTTCAAGTGGCTGATCATACACTGATCACCTGCCTGGTCATGCACAGATCACGTGACTAATCATGAACTGATCACGTAGCAATCATTCACTGATCACCTGGCTGATCATGCACTGATCACGTGGCTATCATGCAATGATCACGTGGCTATCATGCACTGATCACGTGGCTCATCATGCACTGATACCGTGACTGAGCATGGACTGATCACATGACTACCATGTAGTGATCACGTGACTTAATGGCGCTGACAATGTGACTGATCATGCGCTGAGCATGTTTGCTATCATACACTGATCATGTGCCTCTGGAGGCAATAAACAAAGAGCTGAGTAGGCATAAATCAAACAGTCAGCAGGCAATAATCATGGAACTCAGCTGTGAGGAATCATGCTGCTCAGCTGGCAATAATCAAGCAGCTGAGCAGGCAGGAATTACACAGCACAGCGGGCAATTGTCAAGCAGATGACAGGCAGGAATCGTGCAGCTCAGCTGGCAATTGTCAAGCAGATGAGCAGACAGTAATCACGCAGCTCAGCAGGCCCTGATCACGTGACTGAGCATGCACTGTTCACCTGGCTGATCATACACAGATCACGTGATTGATCAAGCACTGATTACTTGGATATCATGCACTGATCACGTGGCTAATCATACACTGTTCACGTGTCTGACCATGCACTGATCACGTGGCTGATCATACAGTTCTCACGTAACTGATCATGCACTGATCACGTAACTGATCATGCACTGATCACGTGGCTATCATGCAGTGAATACGTGGCTGAACATGCACGGTTCACGTGGCTGATCACACACCTGTCACATGACATATCATGCACTGATCACGTGGCACTCATGCACTGATCACTTGGCTGATCATACTCTGCTCATGTAACTCATCATGCACACATCACGTGGCTATCAGGCACTGCTCACGTGGTTCGTCATGGAATGATCAAGAAGCTACCATATACTGGACACGTGACTGATCATGCACAGATCACATAAATGATAATGCACTGTTCACGTGACTGATCATGTACTGATCACGTGACTGATCATACACTCATCACGGGACTGATCGTGCAGTGATCACGGCGCTATCATGCATTGACTACATGACTCCACATGCACTGATCACGTGGATGATCATGCACTTATCACCTGACTGCCCATGCACTGATCACGTGGATAAACATACACTGACCATGTGACAGGTCATGCAGTGATCACGCGGCTATCATGCACTGCTCACGTGGCTGATCATGCAATGATCACGTAGCTACCATGTACTGGTCACGTGAGTGATCATGCACTGATCACGTAATTGATCATACACTGATCGGGTGACTTATCATGCACTGTTCACGTGACTGATCATGCACTGATCACGTGAGTGATCATGCACTGATCTCGTTGCTATCATGCACGGTTCTCATGGCTGATCATGCAATGATCACGTATCTACCATGTACTGGTCACGTGACTTATCATGCACTGTTCACGTGACTGATCATGCACTGATCACGTGAGTGATCATGCACTGATCTCGTTGCTATCATGCACGGTTCACATGGCTGATCATGCAATGATCACGTAGCTACCATGTACTGGTCACGTGACTATCATGCACTGATCACGTAATTGATCATGCACTGATCAAGTGGCTGATCATACACTGATCACGTGACTGATCATGCACTGATCACGTGGCTGATCATGCAATGATCATGTAGCTACCATGTACTGGTCACGTGACTGATCATGCACTGATCACGTAATTGATCATGCACTGATCACGTGGCTGATCATGCACTAATCACGTGACTGGTCATGCACTGATCACGTGGCTGATCATGCACTGATCACGTGACTGATCATGCACACATCACGTGGCTATCATGCACTGCACACGTGGCTCGTCATGCAATGATCACGTAGCTCCCATATACTGGTCACGCGACTGATCATGCACAGATCACGTAAATGATCATGCACTGTTCCCGAGACTGATCATGTACTGATCACGTGACTGATCATGCACTGATCACGTGGCTATCATGCTCTCCTCACGTGGGTGATCATGCAATGATCATGTAGCAACCATGTACAGGTCACCTGACTGATCATGCACTGATCATGTAATTGATCCAGCACTGATCACGTGGCTCATCATGCACTGATCACGTGACTGTTCTCAAACTGATCACTTGACTGATCATGCACTGATCACGTAGGTATCATGCACTGATCACGTGGCTGATCATACACTGTTCACGTGTCTATCATGCAGTGCTCACGTGGCTGATCCTGCAATGATCACGTAGCTTACATGTACTGGTCACGTGACTGATCATGCAATGGTAACGTAATTGATCATGCACTGATCACGTGACTGATATTGTACTGATCACGTGATTGATCATGCACTGATCACGTGTCTATCATGCACTGCTTACGTGGCTGATCATACAATGTTCACATAGCTACCATGTACTGGTCACATGACTGATCATGCACTGATCACGTAATTGATCATGCACTGATCAAGTGGCTGATCATACACTGATCACGTGGCTGATCATGCACTGATCACGTGGCTATCATGCACTGATCACGTGGCTGATCATACACTGATCACGTGACTGATCATGCACTGTTCACGAGACTGATCATGCACTGATCCCGTGGATATCATGCACTGATCACGTGTTTGATCATACACTGTTCACGTGTCTGACCATGCACTGCTCACGTGGCTGATCATACACTGTTCACGTAATTGATCATGCACTGATCACCTGGCTTATCATGCATTGATCATGTGACTGATCATGTGCTGATCATGTTTAGTGTCACACACTGATCGTGTGCATCTGCAGGCAATGAACAAAGAGCTGAGTAGGCAGGAATCAGTCAGCAGGCTATAATCATGGAACTCAGCTTTGAGAAATCATGCTGCTCAGCTGGCAATAATCAAGTAGATGAGCAGGCAGGAATTATGCAGCACAGGTGGCAATTGTCAAGGAGATGACAGGCAGGAATCGTACAGCTCAGCTGGCAATTGTCAAGCAGATGAGCAGACAGTAATCACGCAGCTCAGCAGGCCCTTATCACGTGACTGAGCATGCACTGTTCACCCGGATGATCATACACTGATCATGTGACAGATCATGCACTGATCACGTGGCTATCATGCACTGCTCACGTGGCTGTTCATGCAATGGTCACGTAGCTACCATGTACTGGTCACGTGAGTGATCATGCACTGATCATGTAATTGATCATGCACTGATCAGTTGACTTATCATGCACTGTTCACGTGAGTGATCATGCACTGATCACGTGACTGATCATGCACTGATCTCATGGCTATCATGCACGGCTCACGTGGCTGTTCATGCAATGGTCACGTAGCTACCATGTACTGGTCACGTGAGTGATCATGCACTGATCACGTAATTGATCATGCACTGATCAGTTGACTTATCATGCACTGATCACGTGGCTGATCATCCACTGATCACGTGACTGATCATGCACTGATCACGTGGCTATCATGCACTGATCACTTGGCTGGTCATACACTTATCACGTGCCTGGTCATGCACAGATTACATGACTGATCATGCACTGAACACGTGAGTGATCATGCACTGATCACGTGGCTCTCATGCACTACTCACCTTGCTGATCATGCAATGATCATGTAGCTACCATGTACAGGTCAGGTGACTGATCATACACCCATCAGGTGACGGATCATGCACTGATAACGTGGCTGATCATACACTGATCACCTACCTGGTCATGCACAGATCACGTGACAAATCATGAACTGATCACATAGCTATCATGAACTGATCACCTGGCTGATCATGCACTGATCACGTGGCTGATCATGCACTGCTCACGCGGCTGTTCATGCAATGATCACGTAGCTACCATGTACTGGTCACGTGAATGATCATGCACTGATCACGTAATTGATCATGCACTGATCATGTGGCTGATCATGCACTGATCACGTGGCTGATCCTACACTGATCACGTAACTGATCATGCACTGATCACATGACTGATCATGCACTGATCACGTGGCTATCATGCACTGATCACTTGGCTGGACATACACTGATCACGTGACTGATCATGGACTGATCACGTGACTGATCATGCACTGATCACGTGGCTATCATGCACTGATCACTTGGCTGGTCATACACTGATCACGTGCCTGGTCATGCACAGATTACATGACTGATCATGCACTGAACACGTGACTGATCATGCACTGATCACGTGGCTATCATGCATTACTCACCTGGCTGATCATGCAATGATCATGTAGCTACCATGTACAGGTCAGGTGACTGATCATACACCCATCAGTTGACGGATCATGCACTGATCACGTGGCTATCATGCACTGATCACGAGACTTATTATGCACTGATCACGTCTATATCATGCACTGATCACATGACTGCCCATGCACTGATCACGTGGATGATCATACACTAATCATGTGACAGATCATGCACTGATCACGTGGCTGATCATGCACTGATACCGTGACTGAGCATGGACTGATCACATGACTATCATGTAGTGATCACGTGACTTAATGGCGCTGATCATGTGACTGATGGTGCGCTGATCATGTTTGCTATCATACACTGATCATGTGCCTCTGGAGGCAATAAACAAAGAGCTGAGTAGGCACGAATCATACAGTCAGCAGGCAATAATCATGGAACTCAGCTGTGAGGAATCATGCTGCTCAGCTGGCAATAATCAAGCAGCTGAGCAGGCAGGAATTACGCAGCACAGCTGGCAATTGTCAAGCAGATGACAGGCAGGAATCGTGCAGCTCAGCTGGCAATTGTCAAGCAGATGAGCAGACAGTAATCATGCAGCTCAGCAGGCCCTGATCACGTGACTGAGCATGCGCTGTTCACGTGGCTGATCATACACTGTTCACGTAACTGATCATGCACTGATCACGTAATTGATCATGCAGTGATCACGTGGCTGATCATGCACTGATCACGTAGCTATCTTGCACTGATAACTTGGCTGATCATACACTCATCACGGGATTGATCGTGCACTGATCACGGCGCTGTCATGCATTGTCTACATGACTCCACATGCACTGATCACGTGGATGATCATGCAATGATCACGTGACTGACCATGCACTGATCACGTGACTGATCATTCACTGATCACGAGGCTGATCATGCACTGATCATGTAATTGATCATTCACTGATCATTTGGCTGATCATTCAGTGATCACGTGGCTGATCATACACTGATCATGTGACTGATCATGCACTGATCACGTGACTGATCATGCACTGTTCACGTGACTGAACATGCACTGATCACGTGGATATCATGCACTGATCACGTGGCTGATCATACACTGATCACGTTCATGGTCATGCACAGATTACGTGACTACTCATGAAGTGATCACCTGGCTATCATGCACTGATCACGTGGCAATCATGCACTGATCACGTGGCTGAACACACACGTATCACGTGACTGATCATGCACTGATCACGTGGATATCATGCTCTGCTCACATGGCTGATCATGCCATGATCATGTAGCTACCATGTACTGGTCACATGACTGATCATGCACTGATCACTTAATTGATCATGCACTGGTCACGTGGCTGATCATGCACTGATCACGTGACTGATCATGCACTGATCACGTGGCTATCATGCACTGATCACGTGGCTATCATGCACTGCTCACGTGGCTGATCATGCAATGATCATGCAGCTATGATGTACTACTCAATGACTGATCATGCACTGATCACGTAATTGATCATGCACTGATCACCTGGCTTATCATGCATTGATCATGTGACTGATCATGTGCTGATCATGTTTGGTGTCATACACTGATCATGTGCCTGTGGAGGCAATGAACAAAGAGCTGAGTAGGCAGGAATCAGTGAGCAGGCAATAATCATGGAACTCAGCTCTGAGAAATCATGCTGCTCAGCTGGCAATAATCAAGTAGATGAGCAGGCAGGAATGACGCAGCACAGGTGGCAATTGTCAAGGAGATGACAGGCAGGAATCGTGCAGCTCAGCTGGCAATTGTCGAGCAGACACTAATCACGCAGCTCCGCAGGCCCTGATCACGTGACTGAGCATGCACTGTTCACGTGGCTGATCACACACCTATCACGTGACTGATCATGCACTGATCACGTGGCTCTCATGCACTGATCACGTAATTGCGCATGCACTGATCACGTAATTGTATGCGCTGATCACGTGGCTCTCATGCACTGATGAAGTGGCTGATCATGCACTGATCATGTGACTGATCATGCACTGATCACGTAGCTATCTTGCACTGATCACTTGGCTGATCATACACTTATTACGGGACTGATCATGCACTGATCACGGCACTATCATGCATTGATTACATGACTCCACATGCACTGATCACGTGGATGATCATACACTGATCACGTGACTGATCATGCACTGATCACGTGACTGACCATGCACTGATCACGTGACTGATCATGCACTGTTGAGTTGGCTATCATGCACTGATTACTTGGCTGATCATACACTGCTCACGTTACTGATAATGCACTGATCATCTGGCTATCATGCACTCATTACCTGGCTATCGTGTACTGATCACGTGGTTGATCATACACTGATCACGAGATTGATCATGTACTGATCACGTCTGTATCATGCACTGATCACATGACTGCCCATGCACTGATCACGTGGATGATCATACACTGATCATGTGACAGATCATGCAGTGATCACGTGGCTATCATGCACTCATCAAGTGGCTGATCATACTCGGCTCCCGAAACTGATCATGCACTGATCACATGGTTATCATGCGCTGCTCACGTGGCTGATCATGCAATGTTCACTTAGGTACCATGTACTGGTCATGTGAGTGATCATGCACTGTTCACGTAATTGATCATGCACTGATCAGGTGACTTATCATGCACTCTTCACATGACTGATCATGCACTGATCACGTGACTGATCATACACTGATCTCGTGGCTATCATGCACGGCTCATGTGGCTGATCATGCTATGATCACGTAGCTACCATGTATTCGTCACGTGACTGACCATGCACTGATCACTTAATTGATCATGTGGCTGATCATGCACTGATCACGTGGCTATCATGCACTACTCACGTGGCTGATCATGCAATGATCATGTAGCTACCATGTACCGGTCACGTGACTGATCATACACCCATCAGGTGACTGATCATGCATTGATCACGTGGCTATAATGCACTGTTCACGTGGCTGATCATACAGTGATCACCTGCCTGATCATGCACAGATCACGTGACTAATCATGAACTGATCACGTAGCTATCATGCACTGATCACCTGGCTGATCATGCACTGATCACGTGGCTATCATGCAATGATCACGTGGCTATCATGCACTGATCACTTGGCTGGTCATACACTCATCACGTGCCTGGTCATGCACTGATCACGTGGCTGATCATGCACTGATCACGTGGCACTCATGCACTGATCACGTGGCTGATCATACTCTGCTCCCGTAACTGATCATGCACACATCACGTGGCTATCATGCACTGCTCACGTGGCTGGTCATGCAATGATCACGTAGCTACCATATACTGGTCACGTAACTCATCATGCACAGATCACGTAAATGATCATGCACTGATCACTTGACTGATCATGCACTGATCACGTGGCTATAATGCACTGATCACGTGGCGGATCATACACTGTTCACGTGCCTGGTCATGCACAGTTCACGTGGCTAATCCTCTACTGATCACGTGGCTATAATTCACCGATCACGTGGATATCATGCACTGATTACATGCCTGTCATGCACAGATCACGTGACTAATCATGAACTGATCACGTAGGGATCATGCACTGATCACGTGGCTGATCATGCACTGATCACGTGGCTATCATGCACTGCTCACGTGGCTGATCATGCAATGATCACTCAGCTACCATGTACTGGTCAAATGACTGATCATGCACTGATCACCTGACTGATCATGCACGGATCACGTGGCTGATCATGCACTGATCAGGTGGCTATCATGCACTGCTCACGTGGCTGATCATGCAATGATCATGCATCTACCATGTACTGGTCACATGACCGACCATGCACTGATAATGTAATTGATCACGCACTGATCACGTGACTGATCATGCAATGACCAGTTGGCTATCATGCACTGATTACTTGGCTGATCATACACTGATCACGTGACTGATCATGCACTGAACCCGTGACTGATCATGCACTGATCACGTGGCTATCATGCACTGCTCACGTGGCTGATCATGCAATGATCACATAGCTACCATGTACTGGTCACGTGAGTGATCATGCACTGATCACGAAATTGATCATGCACTGATCAGGTGACTTATCATGCACTGTTCACGTGAATGATCACGCACAGATAACGTGACTTATCATGCACTGATCTCGTGGCTATAATGCACGGCTCACGTGGCTGATCATCAATGATCACGTAGCTACCATGTACTGGTCACGTGACTAATCATGCACTGATCACGTAATTGATCATGCACTGATCATGTGGCTGATCATGCACTGATCACGTGGCTGATCATACACCTGTCACGTGACTGATCATGCACTGATCACGTGACTGATCATGCACTGATCACGTGGCTATCATGCACTGATCACTTGGCAGGTTATACACTGATCACGTGCTTGGTCATGCAGTGATCACGTGGTTGATCATGCACTGATCACGTGACTGATCATGCACTGATCACGTGGCTGATTATGCACTGATTACGTGGCTATAATGCACTGCTCACCTGGTTGATCATGCAGTGATCACGCAGCTCCCATGTACTGGTCACATGACTGATCATGTACTGATCACGGGACAGATCATGCACTGATCACGTGGCTATCATGCACTGTTCACGTGGCTGATCATGCAATGATCACGTAGCTACCATGTACGGGTTACGTGAGTGATCATGCACTGATCACATAATTGATCATGCACTGATCAGGTAACTTATCATGCACTGATCACGTGACTGATCATGCACTGATCACGTGGCTCTCATGCACTGATCACTTGGCTGGTCATACACTGATCACGTGCCTGGTCATGCACTGATCACGTGGCTGATCACGCACTGATCAGTTGGCTATCATGCACTGATTACTTGGCTGATCATACACTGATCACGTGGCTGATCATGCACTGATCACGTGACTGATCATGCACTGATCACGTGGCTGATCATGCACTGATCACGTGGCTCTCATGCACTGCTCACGTGGCTGATCATTCAATGATCACGCAGCTACCATGTACTGGTCAAATGACTGATCATGCACTGATCACGTGACTGATCACGCACTGATCACGTGGCTGATCATGCACTGATCACGTGGCTATCATGCACTGCTCACGTGGCTGATCATGCAATGATCACGCAGCTACCATGTACTGGTCACATGACTGATCATGCACTGATCACGTAATTGATCATGCACTGATCATGTGGCTATAATGCACTTCTCACGTGGCTGATCATGCAATGATCACGTAGCTACCATGTACTGGTCATGTGAGTGATCATGCACTGATCACGTAATTGATCATGCACTGATCAGGTGACTTATCATGCACTCTTCACGTGACTGATCATGCACTGATCACGTGACTGATCATGCACTGATCTCGTGGCTATCATGCACGGCTCACGTGGCTGATCATGCACTGATCACGTAGCTACCATGTATTCGTCACGTGACTGACCATGCACTGATCACGTAATTGATCATGTGGCTGATCATGCACTGATCACGAGGCTGATCACACACTGATCACGTGGCTATCATGCACTGATCACTTGGATGGTCATACACTGATCACGTGCCTGCTCATGCACAGATTACGTGACTGATCATGCACTGATCACGTGACTGATCATGCAATGATCACGTGGCTATCATGCACTACTCACGTGGCTGATCATGCAATGATCATGTAGCTACCATGTACCGGTCACGTGACTGATCATACACCCATCAGGTGACTGATCATGCATTGATCACGTGGCTATCATGCACTGTTCACGTGGCTGATCATACACTGATCACCTGCCTGGTCATGCACAGATCACGTGACTAATCATGAACTGATCACGTAGCTATCATGCACTGATCACGTGGCTATCATGCAATGATCACGTGGCTATCATGCACTGATCACTTGGCTGGTCATACACTGATCACGTGCCTGGTCATGCACTGATCACGTGACTGGTCATGCACTGATCACGTGGCTGATCATGCACTGATCACGTGGCACTCATGCACTGATCACGTGGCTGATCATACTCTGCTCCCGTAACTGATCATGCACACATCACGTGGCTATCATGCACTGCTCACGTGGTTGGTCATGCAATGATCACGTAGCTACCATATACTGGTCACGTGACTCATCATACACAGATCACGTAAATGATCATGCACTGATCACTTGACTGATCATGCACTGATCACGTGGCTATAATGCACTGATCACGTGGCGGATCATACACTGTTCACGTGCCTGGTCATGCACAGATCACGTGGCTAATCCTCTACTGATCACGTGGCTGTAATTCACCGATCACGTGGATATCATGCACTGATTACATGCCTTTCATGCACAGATCACGTGACTAATCATGAACTGATCACCTAGGTATCATGCACTGATCACGTGACTGATCATGCACTGATCACGTGGCTGATCATGCACTGATCACGTGACTGATCATGCACTGATCACGTGGCTGATCATGCACTGATCACGTGGCTATCATGCACTGCTCACGTGGCTGATCATGCAATGATCACTCAGCTACCATGTACTGGTCTAATGACTGATCATGCACTGATCACGTGACTGATCATGCACTGATCACGTGGCTGATCATGCACTGATCAGGTGGCTATCATGCACTGCTCACGTGGCTGATCATGCAATGATCATGCATCTACAATGTACTGGTCACATGACCGATCATGCACTGATCATGTAATTGATCATGCACTGATCACGTGACTGATCATGCAATGATCACCTGGCTGACCATGCTCTGATCACGTGACTGATCATGCACTGATCAGTTGGCTATCATGCACTGATTACTTGGCTGATTATACACCTGTCACGTGACTGATCATGCACTGATCACGTGGCTATCATGCACTGATCACTTGGCTGGTTATACACTGATCACGTGCTTGGTCATGCTGTGATCACGTGGTTGATCATGCACTGATCACGTGACTGATCATGCACTGATCACGTGGCTGATCATGCACTGATTACGTGGCTATAATGCACTGCTCACCTGGTTGATCATGCAGTGATCACGCAGCTCCCATGTACTGGTCACATGACTGATCATGTACTGATCACGTGACAGATCATGCACTGATCAGGTGGCTATCATGCACCACTCACGTGGCTGATCATGCAATGATCATGTAGCTACCATGTACCGGTCACTTGACTTATCATACACCCATCAGGTGACTGATCATGCACTGATCACGTGGCTATCATGCACTGTTCACGTGGCTGATCATGTAATGATCACGTAGCTATCATGTACCGGTTACGTGAGTGATCATGCACTGATCACATAATTGATCATGCACTGATCAGGTAACTTATCATGCACTGATCACGTGACTGATCATGCACTGATCACGTGGCTCTCATGCACTGATCACTTGGCTGGTCATACACTGAATACGTGCCTGGTCATGCACTGATCACGTGGCTGATCATGCACTGATCAGTTGGCTATCATGCACTGATTACTTGGCTGATCATACACTGATCATGTGGCTGATCATGCACTGATCACGTGACTGATCATGCACTGATCTCGTGGCTGATCATGCACTGATCACGTGGCTATCATGCACTGCTCACGTGGCTGATCATGCAATGATCACGCAGCTACCATGTACTGGTCAAATGACTGATCATGCACTGATCACCTGACTGATCATGCACGGATCACGTGGCTGATCATGCACTGATCAGGTGGCTATCATGCACTGCTCACGTGGCTGATCATGCAATGATCATGCATCTACCATGTACTGGTCACATGACCGATCATGCACTGATCATGTAATTGATCATGCACTGATCACGTGACTGATCATGCAATGACCAGTTGGCTATCATGCACTGATTACTTGGCTGGTCATACACTGATCACGTGACTGATCATGCACTGAACCCGTGACTGATCATGCACTGATCACGTGGCTATCATGCACTGCTCACGTGGCTGATCATGCAATGATCACATAGCTACCATGTACTGGTCACGTGAGTGATCATGCACTGATCACGAAATTGATCATGCACTGATCAGGTGACTTATCATTCACTGTTCACGTGAATGATCACGCACTGATAATGTGACTTATCATGCACTGATCTCGTGGCTATAATGCACGGCTCACGTTGCTGATCATCAATGATCACGTAGCTACCATGTACTGGTCACGTGACTAATCATGCACTGATCACGTAATTGATCATGCACTGATCATGTGGCTGATCATGCACTGATCACGTGGCTGATCATACACCTGTCACGTGACTGATCATGCACTGATCACGTGACTGATCATGCACTGATCACGTGGCTATCATGCACTGATCACTTGGCAGGTTATACACTGATCACGTGCTTGGTCATGCAGTGATCACGTGGTTGATCATGCACTGATCACGTGACTGATCATGCACTGATCACGTGGCTGATTATGCACTGATTACGTGGCTATAATGCACTGCTCACCTGGTTGATCATGCAGTGATCACGCAGCTCCCATGTACTGGTCACATGACTGATCATGTACTGATCACGGGACAGATCATGCACTGATCAGGTGGCTATCATGCACCACTCACGTGGCTGATCATGCAATGATCATGTAGCTACCATGTACCGGTCACTTGACTTATCATACACCCATCAGGTGACTGATCATGCACTGATCACGTGGCTATCATGCACTGTTCACGTGGCTGATCATGCAATGATCACGTAGCTACCATGTACCGGTTACGTGAGTGATCATGCACTGATCACATAATTGATCATGCACTGATCAGGTAACTTATCATGCACTGATCACGTGACTGATCATGCACTGATCACGTGGCTCTCATGCACTGATCACTTGGCTGGTCATACACTGATCACCTGCCTGGTCATGCACAGATCACGTGATTAATCATGAACTGATCACGTAGCTATCATGCACTGATCACCTGGCTGATCATGCACTGATCATGTGGCTGATCATACACTGCTCACATAACTGATCATGCACTGATCACGTGGCTATCATGCACTGTTCACGTGGCTGAACATGCACTGTTCACGTGGCTGATCACACACCTGTCACGTGACTGGTCATGCAGTGATCACGTGGCACTCATGCACTGATCACGTGGCTGATCATACTCTGCTCACGAAACTGATGATGCACACATCACGTGGCTATCATGCACTGCTCACGTGGCTGCTCATGCAATGATCCCGTAGCTACCATATACTGGTCACGTGGCTGATCATGCAGAGATAACGTAAATGATCATGTACTGTTCACGTGACTGATCATGTACTGATCACGTGACTGATCATGCACTGATCACGTGGATCTCATGCACTGATCACGTGATTGTGCATGCACTGATCACGTAATTGTATGCGCTGATCACGTGGCTATCATGCACTGATGAAGTGGCTGATCATGCACTGATCATGTGACTGATCATGCACTGATCACGTAGCTATCTTGCACTGATCACTTGGCTGATCATACACTTATTACGGGACTGATCATGCACTGATCACGGCACTATCATGCATTGATTACATGACTCCACATGCACTGATCACGTGGATGATCCTACACTGATCACGTGACTGATCATGCACTGATCACATGACTGACCATGCACTGATCACGTGACTGATCATGCACTGATGAGTTGGCTATCATGCACTGATTTCTTGGCTGATCATACACTGATCACGTGACTGATAATGCACTGATCATCTGGCTATCATGCATTCATTACCTGGCTATCGTGCACTGATCACGAGGTTGATCATACACTGATCACGAGACTGATCATGCACTGATCGCGTGGCTGATCATGCACTGATCCCGTGACTGATCATGCACTGATCAAGTGGCTGATGATGCACTGATCACGGGGCTATCATGCACTGCTCATGTAGCTGATCATGCAATGATCACGCAGTTACCATGTACTGGTCACATGACTGATCATGCACTGATCACGTGACTGATCATGCACTGATCACCTGGCTATCATGCACCACTAACGTGGCTGATCATGCAATGATCATGTAGCTACCATGTACCGGTCACGTGACTGATCATGCACTGATCATGTGGCTGATCATGAACTGATCACGTGGCTGATCATACACTGATCACGTGACTGATCATGCACTGATCACGTGACTGGTCATGCTCTGATCACGTGGCTATCATGCACTGATCACTTGGCTTGTCATACACTGATCACTTGCCTGGTCATGCACTGATCACGTGGCTGATCATGCACTGATCACTTGACTGATAATGCACTGATCACGTGGCTGATCATGCACTGATCACGTGGCTCTCATGCACTGATCACTTGGCTGGTCATACACTGATCACGTGCCTGGTCATGCACTGATCACTTGGCTGATCATGCACTGATCAGTTGGCTATCATGCACTGTTTACTTGGCTGATCATACACTGATCACGTGGCTGATCATGCACTGATCACGTGACTGATCATGCACTGATCACGTGGCTGATCATGCACTGATCACGTGGCTATCATGCACTGCTCACGTGGCTGATCATGCAATGATCACGCAGCTACCATGTCCTGGTCAAATGACTGATCATGCACTGATCACGTGACTGATCACGCACTGATCACGTGGCTGATCATGCACTGATCACGTGGCTATCATGCACTGCTCACGTGGCTGATCATGCAATGATCACGCAGCTACCATGTACTGGTCACATGACTGAACATGCACTGATCACGTAATTGATCATGCACTGATCACGTGGCTATAATGCACTGCTCAGGTGGCTGATCATGCAATGATCACGTAGCTACCATGTACTGGTCACGTGAGTGATCATGCACTGATCACGTGACTGATCATGCACTGATCACGTGACTGATCATGCACTGATCTCGTGGCTATCATGCACGGCTCACGTGGCTGATCATGCTATGATCACATAGCTACCATGTAATCGTCACGTGACTGACCATGCACTGATCACGTAATTGATCATGTGGCTGATCATGCACTGATCACGAGGCTGATCACACACTGATCACGTGGCTATCATGCACTGATCACTTGGATGGTCATACACTGATCACGTGCCTGCTCATGCACAGATTACGTGACTGATCATGCACTGATCACGTGACTGATCATGCAATGATCACGTGGCTATCATGCACTACTCACGTGGCTGATCATGCAATGATCATGTAGCTACCATGTACCGGTCACGTGACTGATCATACACCCATCAGGTGACTGATCATGCATTGATCACGTGGCTATCATGCACTGTTCACGTGGCTGATCATACACTGATCACCTGCCTGGTCATGCACAGATCACGTGACTAATCATGAACTGATCACGTAGCTATCATGCACTGATCACCTGGCTGATCATGCACTGATCACGTGGCTGATCATACACTGCTCACATAACTGATCATGCACTGATCACGTGGCTATCATGCACTGTTCACGTGGCTGAACATGCACTGTTCACGTGGCTGATCACACACCTGTCACGTGACTGGTCATGCAGTGATCACGTGGCACTCATGCACTGATCACGTGGCTGATCATACTCTGCTCACGAAACTGATGATGCACACATCACGTGGCTATCATGCACTGCTCACGTGGCTGCTCATGCAATGATCCCGTAGCTACCATATACTGGTCACGTGACTGATCATGCAGAGATAACGTAAATGATCATGTACTGTTCACGTGACTGATCATGTACTGATCACTTGACTGATCATGCACTGATCACGTGGATCTCATGCACTGATCACGTGATTGTGCATGCACTGATCACGTAATTGTATGCGCTGATCACGTGGCTATCATGCACTGATGAAGTGGCTGATCATGCACTGATCATGTGACTGATCATGCACTGATCACGTAGCTATCTTGCACTGATCACTTGGCTGATCATACACTTATTACGGGACTGATCATGCACTGATCACGGCACTATCATGCATTGATTACATGACTCCACATGCACTGATCACGTGGATGATCCTACACTGATCACGTGACTGATCATGCACTGATCACGTGACTGACCATGCACTGATCACGTGACTGATCATGCACTGATGAGTTGGCTATCATGCACTGATTTCTTGGCTGATCATACACTGATCACGTGACTGATAATGCACTGATCATCTGGCTATCATGCATTCATTACCTGGCTATCGTGCACTGATCACGAGGTTGATCATACACTGATCACGAGACTGATCATGCACTGTTCGCGTGGCTGATCATGCACTGATCCCGTGACTGATCATGCACTGATCAAGTGGCTGATGATGCACTGATCACGGGCTATCATGCACTGCTCACGTGGCTGATCATGCAATGATCATGCAGCTACCATGTACTGGTCAAATGACTGATCAGTTGGCTATCATGCACTGATTACTTGGCTGATCATACACTGATCACGTGGCTGATCATGCACTGATCACGTGACTGATCATGCACTGATCTCGTGGCTATCATGCACGGCTCACGTGGCTGATCATGCTATGATCACGTAGCTACCATGTATTCGTCACGTGACTGACCATGCACTGATCACGTAATTGATCATGTGGCTGATCATGCACTGATCACGAGGCTGATCACACACTGATCACGTGGCTATCATGCACTGATCACTTGGATGGTCATACACTGATCACGTGCCTGCTCATGCACAGATCACGTGACTGATCATGCACTGATCACGTGACTGATCATGCAATGATCACGTGGCTATCATGCACTACTCACGTGGCTGATCATGCAATGATCATGTAGCTACCATGTACCGGTCACGTGACTGATCATACACCCATCAGGTGACTGATCATGCATTGATCACGTGGCTATCATGCACTGTTCACGTGGCTGATCATACACTGATCACCTGCCTGGTCATGCACAGATCACGTGACTAATCATGAACTGATCACGTAGCTATCATGCACTGATCACCTGGCTGATCATGCACTGATCACGTGGCTATCATGCAATGATCACGTGGCTATCATGCACTGATCACTTGGCTGGTCATACACTGATCACGTGCCTGGTCATGCACTGATCACGTGACTGGTCATGCACTGATCACGTGGCTGATCATGCACTGATCACGTGGCACTCATGCACTGATCACGTGGCTGATCATACTCTGCTCCCGTAACTGATCATGCACACATCACGTGGCTATCATGCACTGCTCACGTGGTTGGTCATGCAATGATCACGTAGCTACCATATACTGGTCACGTGACTCATCATACACAGATCACGTAAATGATCATGCACTGATCACTTGACTGATCATGCACTGATCACGTGGCTATAATGCACTGATCACGTGGCGGATCATACACTGTTCACGTGCCTGGTCATGCACAGATCACGTGGCTAATCCTCTACTGATCACGTGGCTGTAATTCACCGATCACGTGGATATCATGCACTGATTACATGCCTTTCATGCACAGATCACGTGACTAATCATGAACTGATCACCTAGGTATCATGCACTGATCACGTGACTGATCATGCACTGATCACGTGGCTGATCATGCACTGATCACGTGACTGATCATGCACTGATCACGTGGCTGATCATGCACTGATCACGTGGCTATCATGCACTGCTCACGTGGCTGATCATGCAATGATCACTCAGCTACCATGTACTGGTCTAATGACTGATCATGCACTGATCACGTGACTGATCATGCACTGATCACGTGGCTGATCATGCACTGATCAGGTGGCTATCATGCACTGCTCACGTGGCTGATCATGCAATGATCATGCATCTACCATGTACTGGTCACATGACCGATCATGCACTGATCATGTAATTGATCATGCACTGATCACGTGACTGATCATGCAATGATCACCTGGCTGACCATGCTCTGATCACGTGACTGATCATGCACTGATCAGTTGGCTATCATGCACTGATTACTTGGCTGATTATACACCTGTCACGTGACTGATCATGCACTGATCACGTGGCTATCATGCACTGATCACTTGGCTGGTTATACACTGATCACGTGCTTGGTCATGCTGTGATCACGTGGTTGATCATGCACTGATCACGTGACTGATCATGCACTGATCACGTGGCTGATCATGCACTGATTACGTGGCTATAATGCACTGCTCACCTGGTTGATCATGCAGTGATCACGCAGCTCCCATGTACTGGTCACATGACTGATCATGTACTGATCACGTGACAGATCATGCACTGATCAGGTGGCTATCATGCACCACTCACGTGGCTGATCATGCAATGATCATGTAGCTACCATGTACCGGTCACTTGACTTATCATACACCCATCAGGTGACTGATCATGCACTGATCACGTGGCTATCATGCACTGTTCACGTGGCTGATCATGCAATGATCACGTAGCTACCATGTACCGGTTACGTGAGTGATCATGCACTGATCACATAATTGATCATGCACTGATCAGGTAACTTATCATGCACTGATCACGTGACTGATCATGCACTGATCACGTGGCTCTCATGCACTGATCACTTGGCTGGTCATACACTGATCACCTGCCTGGTCATGCACAGATCACGTGATTAATCATGAACTGATCACGTAGCTATCATGCACTGATCACCTGGCTGATCATGCACTGATCATGTGGCTGATCATACACTGCTCACATAACTGATCATGCACTGATCACGTGGCTATCATGCACTGTTCACGTGGCTGAACATGCACTGTTCACGTGGCTGATCACACACCTGTCACGTGACTGGTCATGCAGTGATCACGTGGCACTCATGCACTGATCACGTGGCTGATCATACTCTGCTCACGAAACTGATGATGCACACATCACGTGGCTATCATGCACTGCTCACGTGGCTGCTCATGCAATGATCCCGTAGCTACCATATACTGGTCACGTGGCTGATCATGCAGAGATAACGTAAATGATCATGTACTGTTCACGTGACTGATCATGTACTGATCACGTGACTGATCATGCACTGATCACGTGGATCTCATGCACTGATCACGTGATTGTGCATGCACTGATCACGTAATTGTATGCGCTGATCACGTGGCTATCATGCACTGATGAAGTGGCTGATCATGCACTGATCATGTGACTGATCATGCACTGATCACGTAGCTATCTTGCACTGATCACTTGGCTGATCATACACTTATTACGGGACTGATCATGCACTGATCACGGCACTATCATGCATTGATTACATGACTCCACATGCACTGATCACGTGGATGATCCTACACTGATCACGTGACTGATCATGCACTGATCACATGACTGACCATGCACTGATCACGTGACTGATCATGCACTGATGAGTTGGCTATCATGCACTGATTTCTTGGCTGATCATACACTGATCACGTGACTGATAATGCACTGATCATCTGGCTATCATGCATTCATTACCTGGCTATCGTGCACTGATCACGAGGTTGATCATACACTGATCACGAGACTGATCATGCACTGATCGCGTGGCTGATCATGCACTGATCCCGTGACTGATCATGCACTGATCAAGTGGCTGATGATGCACTGATCACGGGGCTATCATGCACTGCTCATGTAGCTGATCATGCAATGATCACGCAGTTACCATGTACTGGTCACATGACTGATCATGCACTGATCACGTGACTGATCATGCACTGATCACCTGGCTATCATGCACCACTAACGTGGCTGATCATGCAATGATCATGTAGCTACCATGTACCGGTCACGTGACTGATCATGCACTGATCATGTGGCTGATCATGAACTGATCACGTGGCTGATCATACACTGATCACGTGACTGATCATGCACTGATCACGTGACTGGTCATGCTCTGATCACGTGGCTATCATGCACTGATCACTTGGCTTGTCATACACTGATCACTTGCCTGGTCATGCACTGATCACGTGGCTGATCATGCACTGATCACTTGACTGATAATGCACTGATCACGTGGCTGATCATGCACTGATCACGTGGCTCTCATGCACTGATCACTTGGCTGGTCATACACTGATCACGTGCCTGGTCATGCACTGATCACTTGGCTGATCATGCACTGATCAGTTGGCTATCATGCACTGTTTACTTGGCTGATCATACACTGATCACGTGGCTGATCATGCACTGATCACGTGACTGATCATGCACTGATCACGTGGCTGATCATGCACTGATCACGTGGCTATCATGCACTGCTCACGTGGCTGATCATGCAATGATCACGCAGCTACCATGTCCTGGTCAAATGACTGATCATGCACTGATCACGTGACTGATCACGCACTGATCACGTGGCTGATCATGCACTGATCACGTGGCTATCATGCACTGCTCACGTGGCTGATCATGCAATGATCACGCAGCTACCATGTACTGGTCACATGACTGAACATGCACTGATCACGTAATTGATCATGCACTGATCACGTGGCTATAATGCACTGCTCAGGTGGCTGATCATGCAATGATCACGTAGCTACCATGTACTGGTCACGTGAGTGATCATGCACTGATCACGTGACTGATCATGCACTGATCACGTGACTGATCATGCACTGATCTCGTGGCTATCATGCACGGCTCACGTGGCTGATCATGCTATGATCACATAGCTACCATGTAATCGTCACGTGACTGACCATGCACTGATCACGTAATTGATCATGTGGCTCATCATGCACTGATCACGAGGCTGATCACACACTGATCACGTGGCTATCATGCACTGATCACTTGGATGGTCATACACTGATCACGTGCCTGCTCATGCACAGATTACGTGACTGATCATGCACTGATCACGTGACTGATCATGCAATGATCACGTGGCTATCATGCACTACTCACGTGGCTGATCATGCAATGATCATGTAGCTACCATGTACCGGTCACGTGACTGATCATACACCCATCAGGTGACTGATCATGCATTGATCACGTGGCTATCATGCACTGTTCACGTGGCTGATCATACACTGATCACCTGCCTGGTCATGCACAGATCACGTGACTAATCATGAACTGATCACGTAGCTATCATGCACTGATCACCTGGCTGATCATGCACTGATCACGTGGCTGATCATACACTGCTCACATAACTGATCATGCACTGATCACGTGGCTATCATGCACTGTTCACGTGGCTGAACATGCACTGTTCACGTGGCTGATCACACACCTGTCACGTGACTGGTCATGCAGTGATCACGTGGCACTCATGCACTGATCACGTGGCTGATCATACTCTGCTCACGAAACTGATGATGCACACATCACGTGGCTATCATGCACTGCTCACGTGGCTGCTCATGCAATGATCCCGTAGCTACCATATACTGGTCACGTGACTGATCATGCAGAGATAACGTAAATGATCATGTACTGTTCACGTGACTGATCATGTACTGATCACTTGACTGATCATGCACTGATCACGTGGATCTCATGCACTGATCACGTGATTGTGCATGCACTGATCACGTAATTGTATGCGCTGATCACGTGGCTATCATGCACTGATGAAGTGGCTGATCATGCACTGATCATGTGACTGATCATGCACTGATCACGTAGCTATCTTGCACTGATCACTTGGCTGATCATACACTTATTACGGGACTGATCATGCACTGATCACGGCACTATCATGCATTGATTACATGACTCCACATGCACTGATCACGTGGATGATCCTACACTGATCACGTGACTGATCATGCACTGATCACGTGACTGACCATGCACTGATCACGTGACTGATCATGCACTGATGAGTTGGCTATCATGCACTGATTTCTTGGCTGATCATACACTGATCACGTGACTGATAATGCACTGATCATCTGGCTATCATGCATTCATTACCTGGCTATCGTGCACTGATCACGAGGTTGATCATACACTGATCACGAGACTGATCATGCACTGTTCGCGTGGCTGATCATGCACTGATCCCGTGACTGATCATGCACTGATCAAGTGGCTGATGATGCACTGATCACGGGGCTATCATGCACTGCTCACGTGGCTGATCATGCAATGATCATGCAGCTACCATGTACTGGTCAAATGACTGATCAGTTGGCTATCATGCACTGATTACTTGGCTGATCATACACTGATCACGTGGCTGATCATGCACTGATCACGTGACTGATCATGCACTGATCTCGTGGCTATCATGCACGGCTCACGTGGCTGATCATGCTATGATCACGTAGCTACCATGTATTCGTCACGTGACTGACCATGCACTGATCACGTAATTGATCATGTGGCTGATCATGCACTGATCACGAGGCTGATCACACACTGATCACGTGGCTATCATGCACTGATCACTTGGATGGTCATACACTGATCACGTGCCTGCTCATGCACAGATCACGTGACTGATCATGCACTGATCACGTGACTGATCATGCAATGATCACGTGGCTATCATGCACTACTCACGTGGCTGATCATGCAATGATCATGTAGCTACCATGTACCGGTCACGTGACTGATCATACACCCATCAGGTGACTGATCATGCATTGATCACGTGGCTATCATGCACTGTTCACGTGGCTGATCATACACTGATCACCTGCCTGGTCATGCACAGATCACGTGACTAATCATGAACTGATCACGTAGCTATCATGCACTGATCACCTGGCTGATCATGCACTGATCACGTGGCTATCATGCAATGATCACGTGGCTATCATGCACTGATCACTTGGCTGGTCATACACTGATCACGTGCCTGGTCATGCACTGATCACGTGACTGGTCATGCACTGATCACGTGGCTGATCATGCACTGATCACGTGGCACTCATGCACTGATCACGTGGCTGATCATACTCTGCTCCCGTAACTGATCATGCACACATCACGTGGCTATCATGCACTGCTCACGTGGTTGGTCATGCAATGATCACGTAGCTACCATATACTGGTCACGTGACTCATCATACACAGATCACGTAAATGATCATGCACTGATCACTTGACTGATCATGCACTGATCACGTGGCTATAATGCACTGATCACGTGGCGGATCATACACTGTTCACGTGCCTGGTCATGCACAGATCACGTGGCTAATCCTCTACTGATCACGTGGCTGTAATTCACCGATCACGTGGATATCATGCACTGATTACATGCCTTTCATGCACAGATCACGTGACTAATCATGAACTGATCACCTAGGTATCATGCACTGATCACGTGACTGATCATGCACTGATCACGTGGCTGATCATGCACTGATCACGTGACTGATCATGCACTGATCACGTGGCTGATCATGCACTGATCACGTGGCTATCATGCACTGCTCACGTGGCTGATCATGCAATGATCACTCAGCTACCATGTACTGGTCTAATGACTGATCATGCACTGATCACGTGACTGATCATGCACTGATCACGTGGCTGATCATGCACTGATCAGGTGGCTATCATGCACTGCTCACGTGGCTGATCATGCAATGATCATGCATCTACCATGTACTGGTCACATGACCGATCATGCACTGATCATGTAATTGATCATGCACTGATCACGTGACTGATCATGCAATGATCACCTGGCTGACCATGCTCTGATCACGTGACTGATCATGCACTGATCAGTTGGCTATCATGCACTGATTACTTGGCTGATTATACACCTGTCACGTGACTGATCATGCACTGATCACGTGGCTATCATGCACTGATCACTTGGCTGGTTATACACTGATCACGTGCTTGGTCATGCTGTGATCACGTGGTTGATCATGCACTGATCACGTGACTGATCATGCACTGATCACGTGGCTGATCATGCACTGATTACGTGGCTATAATGCACTGCTCACCTGGTTGATCATGCAGTGATCACGCAGCTCCCATGTACTGGTCACATGACTGATCATGTACTGATCACGTGACAGATCATGCACTGATCAGGTGGCTATCATGCACCACTCACGTGGCTGATCATGCAATGATCATGTAGCTACCATGTACCGGTCACTTGACTTATCATACACCCATCAGGTGACTGATCATGCACTGATCACGTGGCTATCATGCACTGTTCACGTGGCTGATCATGCAATGATCACGTAGCTATCATGTACCGGTTACGTGAGTGATCATGCACTGATCACATAATTGATCATGCACTGATCAGGTAACTTATCATGCACTGATCACGTGACTGATCATGCACTGATCACGTGGCTCTCATGCACTGATCACTTGGCTGGTCATACACTGATCACGTGCCTGGTCATGCACTGATCACGTGGCTGATCATGCACTGATCAGTTGGCTATCATGCACTGATTACTTGGCTGATCATACACTGATCATGTGGCTGATCATGCACTGATCACGTGACTGATCATGCACTGATCTCGTGGCTGATCATGCACTGATCACGTGGCTATCATGCACTGCTCACGTGGCTGATCATGCAATGATCACGCAGCTACCATGTACTGGTCAAATGACTGATCATGCACTGATCACCTGACTGATCATGCACGGATCACGTGGCTGATCATGCACTGATCAGGTGGCTATCATGCACTGCTCACGTGGCTGATCATGCAATGATCATGCATCTACCATGTACTGGTCACATGACCGATCATGCACTGATCATGTAATTGATCATGCACTGATCACGTGACTGATCATGCAATGACCAGTTGGCTATCATGCACTGATTACTTGGCTGGTCATACACTGATCACGTGACTGATCATGCACTGAACCCGTGACTGATCATGCACTGATCACGTGGCTATCATGCACTGCTCACGTGGCTGATCATGCAATGATCACATAGCTACCATGTACTGGTCACGTGAGTGATCATGCACTGATCACGAAATTGATCATGCACTGATCAGGTGACTTATCATTCACTGTTCACGTGAATGATCACGCACTGATAACGTGACTTATCATGCACTGATCTCGTAGCTATAATGCACGGCTCACGTTGCTGATCATCAATGATCACGTAGCTACCATGTACTGGTCACGTGACTAATCATGCACTGATCACGTAATTGATCATGCACTGATCATGTGGCTGATCATGCACTGATCACGTGGCTGATCATACACCTGTCACGTGACTGATCATGCACTGATCACGTGACTGATCATGCACTGATCACGTGGCTATCATGCACTGATCACTTGGCAGGTTATACACTGATCACGTGCTTGGTCATGCAGTGATCACGTGGTTGATCATGCACTGATCACGTGACTGATCATGCACTGATCACGTGGCTGATTATGCACTGATTACGTGGCTATAATGCACTGCTCACCTGGTTGATCATGCAGTGATCACGCAGCTCCCATGTACTGGTCACATGACTGATCATGTACTAATCACGGGACAGATCATGCACTGATCAGGTGGCTATCATGCACCACTCACGTGGCTGATCATGCAATGATCATGTAGCTACCATGTACCGGTCACTTGACTTATCATACACCCATCAGGTGACTGATCATGCACTGATCACGTGGCTATCATGCACTGTTCACGTGGCTGATCATGCAATGATCACGTAGCTACCATGTACCGGTTACGTGAGTGATCATGCACTGATCACATAATTGATCATGCACTGATCAGGTAACTTATCATGCACTGATCACGTGACTGATCATGCACTGATCACGTGGCTCTCATGCACTGATCACTTGGCTGGTCATACACTGATCACCTGCCTGGTCATGCACAGATCACGTGACTAATCATGAACTGATCACGTAGCTATCATGCACTGATCACCTGGCTGATCATGCACTGATCACGTGGCTGATCATACACTGCTCACATAACTGATCATGCACTGATCACGTGGCTATCATGCACTGTTCACGTGGCTGAACATGCACTGTTCACGTGGCTGATCACACAACTGTCACGTGACTGGTCATGCAGTGATCACGTGGCACTCATGCACTGATCACGTGGCTGATCATACTCTGCTCACGAAACTGATGATGCACACATCACGTGGCTATCATGCACTGCTCACGTGGCTGCTCATGCAATGATCCCGTAGCTACCATATACTGGTCACGTGGCTGATCATGCAGAGATAACGTAAATGATCATGTACTGTTCACGTGACTGATCATGTACTGATCACGTGACTGATCATGCACTGATCACGTGGATCTCATGCACTGATCACGTGATTGTGCATGCACTGATCACGTAATTGTATGCGCTGATCACGTGGCTATCATGCACTGATGAAGTGGCTGATCATGCACTGATCATGTGACTGATCATGCACTGATCACGTAGCTATCTTGCACTGATCACTTGGCTGATCATACACTTATTACGGGACTGATCATGCACTGATCACGGCACTATCATGCATTGATTACATGACTCCACATGCACTGATCACGTGGATGATCCTACACTGATCACGTGACTGATCATGCACTGATCACGTGACTGACCATGCACTGATCACGTGACTGATCATGCACTGATGAGTTGGCTATCATGCACTGATTTCTTGGCTGATCATACACTGATCACGTGACTGATAATGCACTGATCATCTGGCTATCATGCATTCATTACCTGGCTATCGTGCACTGATCACGAGGTTGATCATACACTGATCACGAGACTGATCATGCACTGATCGCGTGGCTGATCATGCACTGATCCCGTGACTGATCATGCACTGATCAAGTGGCTGATGATGCACTGATCACGGGGCTATCATGCACTGCTCATGTAGCTGATCATGCAATGATCACGCAGTTACCATGTACTGGTCACATGACTGATCATGCACTGATCACGTGACTGATCATGCACTGATCACCTGGCTATCATGCACCACTAACGTGGCTGATCATGCAATGATCATGTAGCTACCATGTACCGGTCACGTGACTGATCATGCACTGATCATGTGGCTGATCATGAACTGATCACGTGGCTGATCATACACTGATCACGTGACTGATCATGCACTGATCACGTGACTGGTCATGCTCTGATCACGTGGCTATCATGCACTGATCACTTGGCTTGTCATACACTGATCACTTGCCTGGTCATGCACTGATCACGTGGCTGATCATGCACTGATCACTTGACTGATAATGCACTGATCACGTGGCTGATCATGCACTGATCACGTGGCTCTCATGCACTGATCACTTGGCTGGTCATACACTGATCACGTGCCTGGTCATGCACTGATCACTTGGCTGATCATGCACTGATCAGTTGGCTATCATGCACTGTTTACTTGGCTGATCATACACTGATCACGTGGCTGATCATGCACTGATCACGTGACTGATCATGCACTGATCACGTGGCTGATCATGCACTGATCACGTGGCTATCATGCACTGCTCACGTGGCTGATCATGCAATGATCACGCAGCTACCATGTCCTGGTCAAATGACTGATCATGCACTGATCACGTGACTGATCACGCACTGATCACGTGGCTGATCATGCACTGATCACGTGGCTATCATGCACTGCTCACGTGGCTGATCATGCAATGATCACGCAGCTACCATGTACTGGTCACATGACTGAACATGCACTGATCACGTAATTGATCATGCACTGATCACGTGGCTATAATGCACTGCTCACGTGGCTGATCATGCAATGATCACGTAGCTACCATGTACTGGTCACGTGAGTGATCATGCACTGATCACGTGACTGATCATGCACTGATCACGTGACTGATCATGCACTGATCTCGTGGCTATCATGCACGGCTCACGTGGCTGATCATGCTATGATCACATAGCTACCATGTATTCGTCACGTGACTGACCATGCACTGATCACGTAATTGATCATGTGGCTGATCATGCACTGATCACGAGGCTGATCACACACTGATCACGTGGCTATCATGCACTGATCACTTGGATGGTCATACACTGATCACGTGCCTGCTCATGCACAGATTACGTGACTGATCATGCACTGATCACGTGACTGATCATGCAATGATCACGTGGCTATCATGCACTACTCACGTGGCTGATCATGCAATGATCATGTAGCTACCATGTACCGGTCACGTGACTGATCATACACCCATCAGGTGACTGATCATGCATTGATCACGTGGCTATCATGCACTGTTCACGTGGCTGATCATACACTGATCACCTGCCTGGTCATGCACAGATCACGTGACTAATCATGAACTGATCACGTAGCTATCATGCACTGATCACCTGGCTGATCATGCACTGATCACGTGGCTGATCATACACTGCTCACATAACTGATCATGCACTGATCACGTGGCTATCATGCACTGTTCACGTGGCTGAACATGCACTGTTCACGTGGCTGATCACACACCTGTCACGTGACTGGTCATGCAGTGATCACGTGGCACTCATGCACTGATCACGTGGCTGATCATACTCTGCTCACGAAACTGATGATGCACACATCACGTGGCTATCATGCACTGCTCACGTGGCTGCTCATGCAATGATCCCGTAGCTACCATATACTGGTCACGTGACTGATCATGCAGAGATAACGTAAATGATCATGTACTGTTCACGTGACTGATCATGTACTGATCACTTGACTGATCATGCACTGATCACGTGGATCTCATGCACTGATCACGTGATTGTGCATGCACTGATCACGTAATTGTATGCGCTGATCACGTGGCTATCATGCACTGATGAAGTGGCTGAGCATGCACTGATCATGTGACTGATCATGCACTGATCACGTAGCTATCTTGCACTGATCACTTGGCTGATCATACACTTATTCCGGGACTGATCATGCACTGATCACGGCACTATCATGCATTGATTACATGACTCCACATGCACTGATCACGTGGATGATCCTACACTGATCACGTGACTGATCATGCACTGATCACGTGACTGACCATGCACTGATCACGTGACTGATCATGCACTGATGAGTTGGCTATCATGCACTGATTTCTTGGCTGATCATACACTGATCACGTGACTGATAATGCACTGATCATCTGGCTATCATGCATTCATTACCTGGCTATCGTTCACTGATCACGAGGTTGATCATACACTGATCACGAGACTGATCATGCACTGATCGCGTGGCTGATCATGCACTGATCCCGTGACTGATCATGCACTGATCAAGTGGCTGATGATGCACTGATCACGGGGCTATCATGCACTGCTCACGTGGCTGATCATGCAATGATCATGCAGCTACCATGTACTGGTCAAATGACTGATCAGTTGGCTATCATGCACTGATTACTTGGCTGATCATACACTGATCACGTGGCTGATCATGCACTGATCACGTGACTGATCATGCACTGATCACGTGGCTGATCATGCACTGATCACGTGGCTATCATGCACTGCTCACGTGGCTGATCATGCAATGATCACGCAGCTACCATGTACTGGTCAAATGACTGATCATGCACTGATCACGTGACTGATCACGCACTGATCACGTGGCTGATCATGCACTGATCACGTGGCTATCATGCACTGCTCACGTGGCTGATCATGCAATGATCACGCAGCTACCATGTACTGGTCACATGACTGATCATGCACCGATCACGTAATTGATCATGCCCTGATCACGTGGCTATAATGCACTGCTCACGTGGCTGATCACACACCTATCACGTGACTGATCATGCACTGATCACGTGGCTCTCATGCACTGATCACGTAATTGCGCATGCACTGATCACGTAATTGTATGCGCTGATCACGTGGCTCTCATGCACTGATGAAGTGGCTGATCATGCACTGATCATGTGACTGATCATGCACTGATCACGTAGCTATCTTGCACTGATCACTTGGCTGATCATACACTTATTACGGGACTGATCATGCACTGATCACGGCACTATCATGCATTGATTACATGACTCCACATGCACTGATCACGTGGATGATCATACACTGATCACGTGACTGATCATGCACTGATCACGTGACTGATCATGCACTGTTGAGTTGGCTATCATGCACTGATTACTTGGCTGATCATACACTGCTCACGTTACTGATAATGCACTGATCATCTGGCTATCATGCACTCATTACCTGGCTATCGTGTACTGATCACGTGGTTGATCATACACTGATCACGAGATTGATCATGTACTGATCACGTCTGTATCATGCACTGATCACATGACTGCCCATGCACTGATCACGTGGATGATCATACACTGATCATGTGACAGATCATGCAGTGATCACGTGGCTATCATGCACTCATCAAGTGGCTGATCATACTCGGCTCCCGAAACTGATCATGCACTGATCACATGGTTATCATGCGCTGCTCACGTGGCTGATCATGCAATGTTCACTTAGGTACCATGTACTGGTCATGTGAGTGATCATGCACTGTTCACGTAATTGATCATGCACTGATCAGGTGACTTATCATGCACTCTTCACATGACTGATCATGCACTGATCACGTGACTGATCATACACTGATCTCGTGGCTATCATGCACGGCTCATGTGGCTGATCATGCTATGATCACGTAGCTACCATGTATTCGTCACGTGACTGACCATGCACTGATCACTTAATTGATCATGTGGCTGATCATGCACTGATCACGTGGCTATCATGCACTACTCACGTGGCTGATCATGCAATGATCATGTAGCTACCATGTACCGGTCACGTGACTGATCATACACCCATCAGGTGACTGATCATGCATTGATCACGTGGCTATAATGCACTGTTCACGTGGCTGATCATACAGTGATCACCTGCCTGATCATGCACAGATCACGTGACTAATCATGAACTGATCACGTAGCTATCATGCACTGATCACCTGGCTGATCATGCACTGATCACGTGGCTATCATGCAATGATCACGTGGCTATCATGCACTGATCACTTGGCTGGTCATACACTCATCACGTGCCTGGTCATGCACTGATCACGTGGCTGATCATGCACTGATCACGTGGCACTCATGCACTGATCACGTGGCTGATCATACTCTGCTCCCGTAACTGATCATGCACACATCACGTGGCTATCATGCACTGCTCACGTGGCTGGTCATGCAATGATCACGTAGCTACCATATACTGGTCACGTAACTCATCATGCACAGATCACGTAAATGATCATGCACTGATCACTTGACTGATCATGCACTGATCACGTGGCTATAATGCACTGATCACGTGGCGGATCATACACTGTTCACGTGCCTGGTCATGCACAGTTCACGTGGCTAATCCTCTACTGATCACGTGGCTATAATTCACCGATCACGTGGATATCATGCACTGATTACATGCCTGTCATGCACAGATCACGTGACTAATCATGAACTGATCACGTAGGGATCATGCACTGATCACGTGGCTGATCATGCACTGATCAGGTGGCTATCATGCACTGCTCACGTGGCTGATCATGCAATGATCATGCATCTACCATGTACTGGTCACATGACCGATCATGCACTGATAATGTAATTGATCACGCACTGATCACGTGACTGATCATGCAATGACCAGTTGGCTATCATGCACTGATTACTTGGCTGATCATACACTGATCACGTGACTGATCATGCACTGAACCCGTGACTGATCATGCACTGATCACGTGGCTATCATGCACTGCTCACGTGGCTGATCATGCAATGATCACATAGCTACCATGTACTGGTCACGTGAGTGATCATGCACTGATCACGAAATTGATCATGCACTGATCAGGTGACTTATCATGCACTGTTCACGTGAATGATCACGCACAGATAACGTGACTTATCATGCACTGATCTCGTGGCTATAATGCACGGCTCACGTGGCTGATCATCAATGATCACGTAGCTACCATGTACTGGTCACGTGACTAATCATGCACTGATCACGTAATTGATCATGCACTGATCATGTGGCTGATCATGCACTGATCACGTGGCTGATCATACACCTGTCACGTGACTGATCATGCACTGATCACGTGACTGATCATGCACTGATCACGTGGCTATCATGCACTGATCACTTGGCAGGTTATACACTGATCACGTGCTTGGTCATGCAGTGATCACGTGGTTGATCATGCACTGATCACGTGACTGATCATGCACTGATCACGTGGCTGATTATGCACTGATTACGTGGCTATAATGCACTGCTCACCTGGTTGATCATGCAGTGATCACGCAGCTCCCATGTACTGGTCACATGACTGATCATGTACTGATCACGGGACAGATCATGCACTGATCACGTGGCTATCATGCACTGTTCACGTGGCTGATCATGCAATGATCACGTAGCTACCATGTACCGGTTACGTGAGTGATCATGCACTGATCACATAATTGATCATGCACTGATCAGGTAACTTATCATGCACTGATCACGTGACTGATCATGCACTGATCACGTGGCTCTCATGCACTGATCACTTGGCTGGTCATACACTGATCACGTGCCTGGTCATGCACTGATCACGTGGCTGATCACGCACTGATCAGTTGGCTATCATGCACTGATTACTTGGCTGATCATACACTGATCACGTGGCTGATCATGCACTGATCACGTGACTGATCATGCACTGATCACGTGGCTGATCATGCACTGATCACGTGGCTCTCATGCACTGCTCACGTGGCTGATCATGCAATGATCACGCAGCTACCATGTACTGGTCAAATGACTGATCATGCACTGATCACGTGACTGATCACGCACTGATCACGTGGCTGATCATGCACTGATCACGTGGCTATCATGCACTGCTCACGTGGCTGATCATGCAATGATCACGCAGCTACCATGTACTGGTCACATGACTGATCATGCACTGATCACGTAATTGATCATGCACTGATCATGTGGCTATAATGCACTTCTCACGTGGCTGATCATGCAATGATCACGTAGCTACCATGTACTGGTCATGTGAGTGATCATGCACTGATCACGTAATTGATCATGCACTGATCAGGTGACTTATCATGCACTCTTCACGTGACTGATCATGCACTGATCACGTGACTGATCATGCACTGATCTCGTGGCTATCATGCACGGCTCACGTGGCTGATCATGCTATGATCACGTAGCTACCATGTATTCGTCACGTGACTGACCATGCACTGATCACGTAATTGATCATGTGGCTGATCATGCACTGATCACGAGGCTGATCACACACTGATCACGTGGCTATCATGCACTGATCACTTGGATGGTCATACACTGATCACGTGCCTGCTCATGCACAGATTACGTGACTGATCATGCACTGATCACGTGACTGATCATGCAATGATCACGTGGCTATCATGCACTACTCACGTGGCTGATCATGCAATGATCATGTAGCTACCATGTACCGGTCACGTGACTGATCATACACCCATCAGGTGACTGATCATGCATTGATCACGTGGCTATCATGCACTGTTCACGTGGCTGATCATACACTGATCACCTGCCTGGTCATGCACAGATCACGTGACTAATCATGAACTGATCACGTAGCTATCATGCACTGATCACCTGGCTGATCATGCACTGATCACGTGGCTATCATGCAATGATCACGTGGCTATCATGCACTGATCACTTGGCTGGTCATACACTGATCACGTGCCTGGTCATGCACTGATCACGTGACTGGTCATGCACTGATCACGTGGCTGATCATGCACTGATCACGTGGCACTCATGCACTGATCACGTGGCTGATCATACTCTGCTCCCGTAACTGATCATGCACACATCACGTGGCTATCATGCACTGCTCACGTGGTTGGTCATGCAATGATCACGTAGCTACCATATACTGGTCACGTGACTCATCATACACAGATCACGTAAATGATCATGCACTGATCACTTGACTGATCATGCACTGATCACGTGGCTATAATGCACTGATCACGTGGCGGATCATACACTGTTCACGTGCCTGGTCATGCACAGATCACGTGGCTAATCCTCTACTGATCACGTGGCTGTAATTCACCGATCACGTGGATATCATGCACTGATTACATGCCTTTCATGCACAGATCACGTGACTAATCATGAACTGATCACCTAGGTATCATGCACTGATCACGTGACTGATCATGCACTGATCACGTGGCTGATCATGCACTGATCACGTGACTGATCATGCACTGATCACGTGGCTGATCATGCACTGATCACGTGGCTATCATGCACTGCTCACGTGGCTGATCATGCAATGATCACTCAGCTACCATGTACTGGTCTAATGACTGATCATGCACTGATCACGTGACTGATCATGCACTGATCACGTGGCTGATCATGCACTGATCAGGTGGCTATCATGCACTGCTCACGTGGCTGATCATGCAATGATCATGCATCTACCATGTACTGGTCACATGACCGATCATGCACTGATCATGTAATTGATCATGCACTGATCACGTGACTGATCATGCAATGATCACCTGGCTGACCATGCTCTGATCACGTGACTGATCATGCACTGATCAGTTGGCTATCATGCACTGATTACTTGGCTGATTATACACCTGTCACGTGACTGATCATGCACTGATCACGTGGCTATCATGCACTGATCACTTGGCTGGTTATACACTGATCACGTGCTTGGTCATGCTGTGATCACGTGGTTGATCATGCACTGATCACGTGACTGATCATGCACTGATCACGTGGCTGATCATGCACTGATTACGTGGCTATAATGCACTGCTCACCTGGTTGATCATGCAGTGATCACGCAGCTCCCATGTACTGGTCACATGACTGATCATGTACTGATCACGTGACAGATCATGCACTGATCAGGTGGCTATCATGCACCACTCACGTGGCTGATCATGCAATGATCATGTAGCTACCATGTACCGGTCACTTGACTTATCATACACCCATCAGGTGACTGATCATGCACTGATCACGTGGCTATCATGCACTGTTCACGTGGCTGATCATGTAATGATCACGTAGCTATCATGTACCGGTTACGTGAGTGATCATGCACTGATCACATAATTCATCATGCACTGATCAGGTAACTTATCATGCACTGATCACGTGACTGATCATGCACTGATCACGTGGCTCTCATGCACTGATCACTTGGCTGGTCATACACTGATCACGTGCCTGGTCATGCACTGATCACGTGGCTGATCATGCACTGATCAGTTGGCTATCATGCACTGATTACTTGGCTGATCATACACTGATCATGTGGCTGATCATGCACTGATCACGTGACTGATCATGCACTGATCTCGTGGCTGATCATGCACTGATCACGTGGCTATCATGCACTGCTCACGTGGCTGATCATGCAATGATCACGCAGCTACCATGTACTGGTCAAATGACTGATCATGCACTGATCACCTGACTGATCATGCACGGATCACGTGGCTGATCATGCACTGATCAGGTGGCTATCATGCACTGCTCACGTGGCTGATCATGCAATGATCATGCATCTACCATGTACTGGTCACATGACCGATCATGCACTGATCATGTAATTGATCATGCACTGATCACGTGACTGATCATGCAATGACCAGTTGGCTATCATGCACTGATTACTTGGCTGGTCATACACTGATCACGTGACTGATCATGCACTGAACCCGTGACTGATCATGCACTGATCACGTGGCTATCATGCACTGCTCACGTGGCTGATCATGCAATGATCACATAGCTACCATGTACTGGTCACGTGAGTGATCATGCACTGATCACGAAATTGATCATGCACTGATCAGGTGACTTATCATTCACTGTTCACGTGAATGATCACGCACTGATAACGTGACTTATCATGCACTGATCTCGTGGCTATAATGCACGGCTCACGTTGCTGATCATCAATGATCACGTAGCTACCATGTACTGGTCACGTGACTAATCATGCACTGATCACGTAATTGATCATGCACTGATCATGTGGCTGATCATGCACTGATCACGTGGCTGATCATACACCTGTCACGTGACTGATCATGCACTGATCACGTGACTGATCATGCACTGATCACGTGGCTATCATGCACTGATCACTTTGCAGGTTATACACTGATCACGTGCTTGGTCATGCAGTGATCACGTGGTTGATCATGCACTGATCACGTGACTGATCATGCACTGATCACGTGGCTGATTATGCACTGATTACGTGGCTATAATGCACTGCTCACCTGGTTGATCATGCAGTGATCACGCAGCTCCCATGTACTGGTCACATGACTGATCATGTACTGATCACGGGACAGATCATGCACTGATCAGGTGGCTATCATGCACCACTCACGTGGCTGATCATGCAATGATCATGTAGCTACCATGTACCGGTCACTTGACTTATCATACACCCATCAGGTGACTGATCATGCACTGATCACGTGGCTATCATGCACTGTTCACGTGGCTGATCATGCAATGATCACGTAGCTACCATGTACCGGTTACGTGAGTGATCATGCACTGATCACATAATTGATCATGCACTGATCAGGTAACTTATCATGCACTGATCACGTGACTGATCATGCACTGATCACGTGGCTCTCATGCACTGATCACTTGGCTGGTCATACACTGATCACCTGCCTGGTCATGCACAGATCACGTGACTAATCATGAACTGATCACGTAGCTATCATGCACTGATCACCTGGCTGATCATGCACTGATCATGTGGCTGATCATACACTGCTCACATAACTGATCATGCACTGATCACGTGGCTATCATGCACTGTTCACGTGGCTGAACATGCACTGTTCACGTGGCTGATCACACACCTGTCACGTGACTGGTCATGCAGTGATCACGTGGCACTCATGCACTGATCACGTGGCTGATCATTCTCTGCTCACGAAACTGATGATGCACACATCACGTGGCTATCATGCACTGCTCACGTGGCTGCTCATGCAATGATCCCGTAGCTACCATATACTGGTCACGTGGCTGATCATGCAGAGATAACGTAAATGATCATGTACTGTTCACGTGACTGATCATGTACTGATCACGTGACTGATCATGCACTGATCACGTGGATCTCATGCACTGATCACGTGATTGTGCATGCACTGATCACGTAATTGTATGCGCTGATCACGTGGCTATCATGCACTGATGAAGTGGCTGATCATGCACTGATCATGTGACTGATCATGCACTGATCACGTAGCTATCTTGCACTGATCACTTGGCTGATCATACACTTATTACGGGACTGATCATGCACTGATCACGGCACTATCATGCATTGATTACATGACTCCACATGCACTGATCACGTGGATGATCCTACACTGATCACGTGACTGATCATGCACTGATCACATGACTGACCATGCACTGATCACGTGACTGATCATGCACTGATGAGTTGGCTATCATGCACTGATTTCTTGGCTGATCATACACTGATCACGTGACTGATAATGCACTGATCATCTGGCTATCATGCATTCATTACCTGGCTATCGTGCACTGATCACGAGGTTGATCATACACTGATCACGAGACTGATCATGCACTGATCGCGTGGCTGATCATGCACTGATCCCGTGACTGATCATGCACTGATCAAGTGGCTGATGATGCACTGATCACGGGGCTATCATGCACTGCTCATGTAGCTGATCATGCAATGATCACGCAGTTACCATGTACTGGTCACATGACTGATCATGCACTGATCACGTGACTGATCATGCACTGATCACCTGGCTATCATGCACCACTAACGTGGCTGATCATGCAATGATCATGTAGCTACCATGTACTGGTCACGTGACTGATCATGCACTGATCATGTGGCTGATCATGAACTGATCACGTGGCTGATCATACACTGATCACGTGACTGATCATGCACTGATCACGTGACTGGTCATGCTCTGATCACGTGGCTATCATGCACTGATCACTTGGCTTGTCATACACTGATCACTTGCCTGGTCATGCACTGATCACGTGGCTGATCATGCACTGATCACTTGACTGATAATGCACTGATCACGTGGCTGATCATGCACTGATCACGTGGCTCTCATGCACTGATCACTTGGCTGGTCATGCACTGATCACGTGCCTGGTCATGCACTGATCACTTGGCTGATCATGCACTGATCAGTTGGCTATCATGCACTGTTTACTTGGCTGATCATACACTGATCACGTGGCTGATCATGCACTGATCACGTGACTGATCATGCACTGATCACGTGGCTGATCATGCACTGATCACGTGGCTATCATGCACTGCTCACGTGGCTGATCATGCAATGATCACGCAGCTACCATGTCCTGGTCAAATGACTGATCATGCACTGATCACGTGACTGATCACGCACTGATCACGTGGCTGATCATGCACTGATCACGTGGCTATCATGCACTGCTCACGTGGCTGATCATGCAATGATCACGCAGCTACCATGTACTGGTCACATGACTGAACATGCACTGATCACGTAATTGATCATGCACTGATCACGTGGCTATAATGCACTGCTCAGGTGGCTGATCATGCAATGATCACGTAGCTACCATGTACTGGTCACGTGAGTGATCATGCACTGATCACGTGACTGATCATGCACTGATCACGTGACTGATCATGCACTGATCTCGTGGCTATCATGCACGGCTCACGTGGCTGATCATGCTATGATCACATAGCTACCATGTAATCGTCACGTGACTGACCATGCACTGATCACGTAATTGATCATGTGGCTGATCATGCACTGATCACGAGGCTGATCACACACTGATCACGTGGCTATCATGCACTGATCACTTGGATGGTCATACACTGATCACGTGCCTGCTCATGCACAGATTACGTGACTGATCATGCACTGATCACGTGACTGATCATGCAATGATCACGTGGCTATCATGCACTACTCACGTGGCTGATCATGCAATGATCATGTAGCTACCATGTACCGGTCACGTGACTGATCATACACCCATCAGGTGACTGATCATGCATTGATCACGTGGCTATCATGCACTGTTCACGTGGCTGATCATACACTGATCACCTGCCTGGTCATGCACAGATCACGTGACTAATCATGAACTGATCACGTAGCTATCATGCACTGATCACCTGGCTGATCATGCACTGATCACGTGGCTGATCATACACTGCTCACATAACTGATCATGCACTGATCACGTGGCTATCATGCACTGTTCACGTGGCTGAACATGCACTGTTCACGTGGCTGATCACACACCTGTCACGTGACTGGTCATGCAGTGATCACGTGGCACTCATGCACTGATCACGTGGCTGATCATACTCTGCTCACGAAACTGATGATGCACACATCACGTGGCTATCATGCACTGCTCACGTGGCTGCTCATGCAATGATCCCGTAGCTACCATATACTGGTCACGTGACTGATCATGCAGAGATAACGTAAATGATCATGTACTGTTCACGTGACTGATCATGTACTGATCACTTGACTGATCATGCACTGATCACGTGGATCTCATGCACTGATCACGTGATTGTGCATGCACTGATCACGTAATTGTATGCGCTGATCACGTGGCTATCATGCACTGATGAAGTGGCTGATCATGCACTGATCATGTGACTGATCATGCACTGATCACGTAGCTATCTTGCACTGATCACTTGGCTGATCATACACTTATTACGGGACTGATCATGCACTGATCACGGCACTATCATGCATTGATTACATGACTCCACATGCACTGATCACGTGGATGATCCTACACTGATCACGTGACTGATCATGCACTGATCACGTGACTGACCATGCACTGATCACGTGACTGATCATGCACTGATGAGTTGGCTATCATGCACTGATTTCTTGGCTGATCATACACTGATCACGTGACTGATAATGCACTGATCATCTGGCTATCATGCATTCATTACCTGGCTATCGTGCACTGATCACGAGGTTGATCATACACTGATCACGAGACTGATCATGCACTGTTCGCGTGGCTGATCATGCACTGATCCCGTGACTGATCATGCACTGATCAAGTGGCTGATGATGCACTGATCACGGGGCTATCATGCACTGCTCACGTGGCTGATCATGCAATGATCATGCAGCTACCATGTACTGGTCAAATGACTGATCAGTTGGCTATCATGCACTGATTACTTGGCTGATCATACACTGATCACGTGGCTGATCATGCACTGATCACGTGACTGATCATGCACTGATCTCGTGGCTATCATGCACGGCTCACGTGGCTGATCATGCTATGATCACGTAGCTACCATGTATTCGTCACGTGACTGACCATGCACTGATCACGTAATTGATCATGTGGCTGATCATGCACTGATCACGAGGCTGATCACACACTGATCACGTGGCTATCATGCACTGATCACTTGGATGGTCATACACTGATCACGTGCCTGCTCATGCACAGATCACGTGACTGATCATGCACTGATCACGTGACTGATCATGCAATGATCACGTGGCTATCATGCACTACTCACGTGGCTGATCATGCAATGATCATGTAGCTACCATGTACCGGTCACGTGACTGATCATACACCCATCAGGTGACTGATCATGCATTGATCACGTGGCTATCATGCACTGTTCACGTGGCTGATCATACACTGATCACCTGCCTGGTCATGCACAGATCACGTGACTAATCATGAACTGATCACGTAGCTATCATGCACTGATCACCTGGCTGATCATGCACTGATCACGTGGCTATCATGCAATGATCACGTGGCTATCATGCACTGATCACTTGGCTGGTCATACACTGATCACGTGCCTGGTCATGCACTGATCACGTGACTGGTCATGCACTGATCACGTGGCTGATCATGCACTGATCACGTGGCACTCATGCACTGATCACGTGGCTGATCATACTCTGCTCCCGTAACTGATCATGCACACATCACGTGGCTATCATGCACTGCTCACGTGGTTGGTCATGCAATGATCACGTAGCTACCATATACTGGTCACGTGACTCATCATACACAGATCACGTAAATGATCATGCACTGATCACTTGACTGATCATGCACTGATCACGTGGCTATAATTCACTGATCACGTGGCGGATCATACACTGTTCACGTGCCTGGTCATGCACAGATCACGTGGCTAATCCTCTACTGATCACGTGGCTGTAATTCACCGATCACGTGGATATCATGCACTGATTACATGCCTTTCATGCACAGATCACGTGACTAATCATGAACTGATCACCTAGGTATCATGCACTGATCACGTGACTGATCATGCACTGATCACGTGGCTGATCATGCACTGATCACGTGACTGATCATGCACTGATCACGTGGCTGATCATGCACTGATCACGTGGCTATCATGCACTGCTCACGTGGCTGATCATGCAATGATCACTCAGCTACCATGTACTGGTCTAATGACTGATCATGCACTGATCACGTGACTGATCATGCACTGATCACGTGGCTGATCATGCACTGATCAGGTGGCTATCATGCACTGCTCACGTGGCTGATCATGCAATGATCATGCATCTACCATGTACTGGTCACATGACCGATCATGCACTGATCATGTAATTGATCATGCACTGATCACGTGACTGATCATGCAATGATCACCTGGCTGACCATGCTCTGATCACGTGACTGATCATGCACTGATCAGTTGGCTATCATGCACTGATTACTTGGCTGATTATACACCTGTCACGTGACTGATCATGCACTGATCACGTGGCTATCATGCACTGATCACTTGGCTGGTTATACACTGATCACGTGCTTGGTCATGCTGTGATCACGTGGTTGATCATGCACTGATCACGTGACTGATCATGCACTGATCACGTGGCTCTCATGCACTGATCACTTGGCTGGTCATACACTGATCACGTGCCTGGTCATGCACTGATCACGTGGCTGATCATGCACTGATCAGTTGGCTATCATGCACTGATTACTTGGCTGATCATACACTGATCATGTGGCTGATCATGCACTGATCACGTGACTGATCATGCACTGATCTCGTGGCTGATCATGCACTGATCACGTGGCTATCATGCACTGCTCACGTGGCTGATCATGCAATGATCACGCAGCTACCATGTACTGGTCAAATGACTGATCATGCACTGATCACCTGACTGATCATGCACGGATCACGTGGCTGATCATGCACTGATCAGGTGGCTATCATGCACTGCTCACGTGGCTGATCATGCAATGATCATGCATCTACCATGTACTGGTCACATGACCGATCATGCACTGATCATGTAATTGATCATGCACTGATCACGTGACTGATCATGCAATGACCAGTTGGCTATCATGCACTGATTACTTGGCTGGTCATACACTGATCACGTGACTGATCATGCACTGAACCCGTGACTGATCATGCACTGATCACGTGGCTATCATGCACTGCTCACGTGGCTGATCATGCAATGATCACATAGCTACCATGTACTGGTCACGTGAGTGATCATGCACTGATCACGAAATTGATCATGCACTGATCAGGTGACTTATCATTCACTGTTCACGTGAATGATCACGCACTGATAACGTGACTTATCATGCACTGATCTCGTAGCTATAATGCACGGCTCACGTTGCTGATCATCAATGATCACGTAGCTACCATGTACTGGTCACGTGACTAATCATGCACTGATCACGTAATTGATCATGCACTGATCATGTGGCTGATCATGCACTGATCACGTGGCTGATCATACACCTGTCACGTGACTGATCATGCACTGATCACGTGACTGATCATGCACTGATCACGTGGCTATCATGCACTGATCACTTGGCAGGTTATACACTGATCACGTGCTTGGTCATGCAGTGATCACGTGGTTGATCATGCACTGATCACGTGACTGATCATGCACTGATCACGTGGCTGATTATGCACTGATTACGTGGCTATAATGCACTGCTCACCTGGTTGATCATGCAGTGATCACGCAGCTCCCATGTACTGGTCACATGACTGATCATGTACTAATCACGGGACAGATCATGCACTGATCAGGTGGCTATCATGCACCACTCACGTGGCTGATCATGCAATGATCATGTAGCTACCATGTACCGGTCACTTGACTTATCATACACCCATCAGGTGACTGATCATGCACTGATCACGTGGCTATCATGCACTGTTCACGTGGCTGATCATGCAATGATCACGTAGCTACCATGTACCGGTTACGTGAGTGATCATGCACTGATCACATAATTGATCATGCACTGATCAGGTAACTTATCATGCACTGATCACGTGACTGATCATGCACTGATCACGTGGCTCTCATGCACTGATCACTTGGCTGGTCATACACTGATCACCTGCCTGGTCATGCACAGATCACGTGACTAATCATGAACTGATCACGTAGCTATCATGCACTGATCACCTGGCTGATCATGCACTGATCACGTGGCTGATCATACACTGCTCACATAACTGATCATGCACTGATCACGTGGCTATCATGCACTGTTCACGTGGCTGAACATGCACTGTTCACGTGGCTGATCACACACCTGTCACGTGACTGGTCATGCAGTGATCACGTGGCACTCATGCACTGATCACGTGGCTGATCATACTCTGCTCACGAAACTGATGATGCACACATCACGTGGCTATCATGCACTGCTCACGTGGCTGCTCATGCAATGATCCCGTAGCTAACATATACTGGTCACGTGGCTGATCATGCAGAGATAACGTAAATGATCATGTACTGTTCACGTGACTGATCATGTACTGATCACGTGACTGATCATGCACTGATCACGTGGATCTCATGCACTGATCACGTGATTGTGCATGCACTGATCACGTAATTGTATGCGCTGATCACGTGGCTATCATGCACTGATGAAGTGGCTGATCATGCACTGATCATGTGACTGATCATGCACTGATCACGTAGCTATCTTGCACTGATCACTTGGCTGATCATACACTTATTACGGGACTGATCATGCACTGATCACGGCACTATCATGCATTGATTACATGACTCCACATGCACTGATCACGTGGATGATCCTACACTGATCACGTGACTGATCATGCACTGATCACGTGACTGACCATGCACTGATCACGTGACTGATCATGCACTGATGAGTTGGCTATCATGCACTGATTTCTTGGCTGATCATACACTGATCACGTGACTGATAATGCACTGATCATCTGGCTATCATGCATTCATTACCTGGCTATCGTGCACTGATCACGAGGTTGATCATACACTGATCACGAGACTGATCATGCACTGATCGCGTGGCTGATCATGCACTGATCCCGTGACTGATCATGCACTGATCAAGTGGCTGATGATGCACTGATCACGGGGCTATCATGCACTGCTCATGTAGCTGATCATGCAATGATCACGCAGTTACCATGTACTGGTCACATGACTGATCATGCACTGATCACGTGACTGATCATGCACTGATCAACTGGCTATCATGCACCACTAACGTGGCTGATCATGCAATGATCATGTAGCTACCATGTACCGGTCACGTGACTGATCATGCACTGATCATGTGGCTGATCATGAACTGATCACGTGGCTGATCATACACTGATCACGTGACTGATCATGCACTGATCACGTGACTGGTCATGCTCTGATCACGTGGCTATCATGCACTGATCACTTGGCTTGTCATACACTGATCACTTGCCTGGTCATGCACTGATCACGTGGCTGATCATGCACTGATCACTTGACTGATAATGCACTGATCACGTGGCTGATCATGCACTGATCACGTGGCTCTCATGCACTGATCACTTGGCTGGTCATACACTGATCACGTGCCTGGTCATGCACTGATCACTTGGCTGATCATGCACTGATCAGTTGGCTATCATGCACTGTTTACTTGGCTGATCATACACTGATCACGTGGCTGATCATGCACTGATCACGTGACTGATCATGCACTGATCACGTGGCTGATCATGCACTGATCACGTGGCTATCATGCACTGCTCACGTGGCTGATCATGCAATGATCACGCAGCTACCATGTCCTGGTCAAATGACTGATCATGCACTGATCACGTGACTGATCACGCACTGATCACGTGGCTGATCATGCACTGATCACGTGGCTATCATGCACTGCTCACGTGGCTGATCATGCAATGATCACGCAGCTACCATGTACTGGTCACATGACTGAACATGCACTGATCACGTAATTGATCATGCACTGATCACGTGGCTATAATGCACTGCTCACGTGGCTGATCATGCAATGATCACTCAGCTACCATGTACTGGTCACGTGAGTGATCATGCACTGATCACGTGACTGATCATGCACTGATCACGTGACTGATCATGCACTGATCTCGTGGCTATCATGCACGGCTCACGTGGCTGATCATGCTATGATCACATAGCTACCATGTATTCGTCACGTGACTGACCATGCACTGATCACGTAATTGATCATGTGGCTGATCATGCACTGATCACGAGGCTGATCACACACTGATCACGTGGCTATCATGCACTGATCACTTGGATGGTCATACACTGATCACGTGCCTGCTCATGCACAGATTACGTGACTGATCATGCACTGATCACGTGACTGATCATGCAATGATCACGTGGCTATCATGCACTACTCACGTGGCTGATCATGCAATGATCATGTAGCTACCATGTACCGGTCACGTGACTGATCATACACCCATCAGGTGACTGATCATGCATTGATCACGTGGCTATCATGCACTGTTCACGTGGCTGATCATACACTGATCACCTGCCTGGTCATGCACAGATCACGTGACTAATCATGAACTGATCACGTAGCTATCATGCACTGATCACCTGGCTGATCATGCACTGATCACGTGGCTGATCATACACTGCTCACATAACTGATCATGCACTGATCACGTGGCTATCATGCACTGTTCACGTGGCTGAACATGCACTGTTCACGTGGCTGATCACACACCTGTCACGTGACTGGTCATGCAGTGATCACGTGGCACTCATGCACTGATCACGTGGCTGATCATACTCTGCTCACGAAACTGATGATGCACACATCACGTGGCTATCATGCACTGCTCACGTGGCTGCTCATGCAATGATCCCGTAGCTACCATATACTGGTCACGTGACTGATCATGCAGAGATAACGTAAATGATCATGTACTGTTCACGTGACTGATCATGTACTGATCACTTGACTGATCATGCACTGATCACGTGGATCTCATGCACTGATCACGTGATTGTGCATGCACTGATCACGTAATTGTATGCGCTGATCACGTGGCTATCATGCACTGATGAAGTGGCTGATCATGCACTGATCATGTGACTGATCATGCACTGATCACGTAGCTATCTTGCACTGATCACTTGGCTGATCATACACTTATTCCGGGACTGATCATGCACTGATCACGGCACTATCATGCATTGATTACATGACTCCACATGCACTGATCACGTGGATGATCCTACACTGATCACGTGACTGATCATGCACTGATCACGTGACTGACCATGCACTGATCACGTGACTGATCATGCACTGATGTGTTGGCTATCATGCACTGATTTCTTGGCTGATCATACACTGATCACGTGACTGATAATGCACTGATCATCTGGCTATCATGCATTCATTACCTGGCTATCGTTCACTGATCACGAGGTTGATCATACACTGATCACGAGACTGATCATGCACTGATCGCGTGGCTGATCATGCACTGATCCCGTGACTGATCATGCACTGATCAAGTGGCTGATGATGCACTGATCACGGGGCTATCATGCACTGCTCACGTGGCTGATCATGCAATGATCATGCAGCTACCATGTACTGGTCAAATGACTGATCAGTTGGCTATCATGCACTGATTACTTGGCTGATCATACACTGATCACGTGGCTGATCATGCACTGATCACGTGACTGATCATGCACTGATCACGTGGCTGATCATGCACTGATCACGTGGCTATCATGCACTGCTCACGTGGCTGATCATGCAATGATCACGCAGCTACCATGTACTGGTCAAATGACTGATCATGCACTGATCACGTGACTGATCACGCACTGATCACGTGGCTGATCATGCACTGATCACGTGGCTATCATGCACTGCTCACGTGGCTGATCATGCAATGATCACGCAGCTACCATGTACTGGTCACATGACTGATCATGCACCGATCACGTAATTGATCATGCCCTGATCACGTGGCTATAATGCACTGCTCACGTGGCTGATCACACACCTATCACGTGACTGATCATGCACTGATCATGTGACTGATCATGCACTGATCACGTAGCTATCTTGCACTGATCACTTGGCTGATCATACACTTATTACGGGACTGATCATGCACTGATCACGTGGCTCTCATGCACTGATCACGTGATTGTGCATGCACTGATCACGTAATTGTATGCGCTGATCACGTGGCTATCATGCACTGATGAAGTGGCTGATCATGCACTGATCATGTGACTGATCATGCACTGATCACGTAGCTATCTTGCACTGATCACTTGGCTGATCATACACTTATTACGGGACTGATCATGCACTGATCAGGGCACTATCATGCATTGATTACATGACTCCACATGCACTGATCACGTGGATGATCATACACTGATCACGTGACTGATCATGCACTGATCACGTGGCTATCATGCACTGATCACGTGGCTATCATGCACTGCTCACGTGGCTGATCATGCAATGATCACGCAGCTACCATGTACTGGTCAAATGACTGATCATGCACTGATCACGTGACTGATCACGCACTGATCACGTGGCTGATCATGCACTGATCACGTGGCTATCATGCACTGCTCACGTGGCTGATCATGCAATGGTCACGCAGCTACCATGTACTGGTCACATGACTGATCATGCACTGATCACATAATTGATCATGCACTGATCACGTGGCTATAAGGCACTGCTCACGTGGCTGATCATGCAATGATCACGTAGCTACCATGTACTGGTCATGTGAGTGATCATGCACTGATCACGTAATTGATCATGCACTCTTCACGTGACTGATCATGCACTGATCACGTGACTGATCATGCACTGATCTCGTGGCTATCATGCACGGCTCACGTGGCTGATCATGCTATGATCACGTAGCTACCATGTATTCGTCACGTGACTGACCATGCACTGATCACGTAATTGATCATGTGGCTGATCATGCACTGATCACGAGGCTGATCACACACTGATCACGTGGCTATCATGCACTGATCACTTGGATGGTCATACACTGATCACGTGCCTGCTCATGCACAGATTACGTGACTGATCATGCACTGATCACGTGACTGATCATGCAATGATCACGTGGCTATCATGCACTACTCACGTGGCTGATCATGCAATGATCATGTAGCTACCATGTACCGGTCACGTGACTGATCATACACCCATCAGGTGACTGATCATGCATTGATCACGTGGCTATCATGCACTGTTCACGTGGCTGATCATACACTGATCACCTGCCTGGTCATGCACAGATCACGTGACTAATCATCAACTGATCACGTAGCTTTCATGCACTGATCACCTGGCTGATCATGCACTGATCACGTGGCTGATCATACACTGCTCACGAAACTGATCATGCACACATCACGTGGCTATCATGCACTGCTCACGTGCCTGCTCATGCAATGATCACGTAGCTACCATATACTGGTCACGTGACTGATCATGCAGAGATAACGTAAATGATCATGTACTGTTCACGTGACTGATCATGCACTGATCACGTGGCTATCATGCTCTGCTCACATGGCTGATCATGCAATGATCACGTAGCAACCATGTACTGGGCACGTGACTGATCATGCACTTATCACGTAATTGATCATGCACTGATCAGGTGACTTATCATGCACTGTTTATGTGACTGTTCATGCACTGATCACGTGACTGATCATGCACTTATCACGTGGCTATCATGCACTGATCACGTGGCAGATCATACACTGATCACGTTCATGGTCATGCACAGATTACGTGACTACTCATGAAGTGATCACGTGGCTATCATGCACTGATCACGTGGCTGAACACACACGTATCACGTGACTGATCATGCACTGATCACGTGGCTATCATGCACTGATCACGTGGCTGATCATGCAATGATCACGTAGCTACCATGTACTGGTCACATGACTGATCATGCACCGATCACTTAATTGATCATGCACTGGTCATGTGGCTGATCATGCACTGATCACGTGACTGATCATGCACTGATCACGTGGCTATCATGCACTGATCACGTGGCTATCATGCACTGCTCACGTGGCTGATCATGCAATGATCATGCAGCTACGATGTACTACTCAATGACTGATCATGCACTGATCACGTAATTGATCATGCACTGATCACCTGGCTTATCATGCATTGATCATGTGACTGATCATGTGCTGATCATGTTTGGTGTCATACACTGATCATGTGCCTGTGGAGGCAATGAACAAAGAGCTGAGTAGGCAGGAATCAGTCAGCAGGCAATAATCATGGAACTCAGCTCTGAGAAATCATGCTGCTCAGCTGGCAATAATCAAGTAGATGAGCAGGCAGGAATGACGCAGCACAGGTGGCAATTGTCAAGGAGATGACAGGCAGGAATCGTGCAGCTCAGCTGGCAATTGTCAAGCAGACAGTAATCACGCAGCTCCGCAGGCCCTGATCACGTGACTGAGCATGCACTGTTCACGTGGCTGATCACACACCTATCACGTGACTGATCATGCACTGATCACGTGGCTCTCATGCACTGATCACGTGATTGCGCATGCACTGATCACGTAATTGTATGCGCTGATCACGTGGCTATCATGCACTGATGAAGTGGCTGATCATGCACTGATCATGTGACTGATCATGCACTGATCACGTAGCTATCTTGCACTGATCACTTGGCTGATCATACACTTATTCCGGGACTGATCATGCACTGATCACGGCACTATCATGCATTGATTACATGACTCCACATGCACTGATCACGTGGATGATCATACACTGATCACGTGACTGATCATGCACTGATCACGTGACTGACCATGCACTGATCACGTGACTGATCATGCACTGATGAGTTGGCTATCATGCACTGATTACTTGGCTGATCATACACTGCTCACGTGACTGATAATGCACTGATCATCTGGCTATCATGCACTCATTAACTGGCTATCGTGCACTGATCACGTGGTTGATCATACACTGATCACAAGACTGATCATGTACTGATCACGTCTGTATCATGCACTGATCACATGACTGCCCATGGACTGATCACGTGGATGATCATACACAGATCATGTGACAGATCATGCAGTGATCACGTGGCTATCATGCACTCATCAAGTGGCTGATCATACTCGGCTCCCGAAACTGATCATGCACTGATCACGTGGCTATCATGCACTGCTCACGTGGCTGATCATGCAATGATCATGTAGCTACCATGTACCTGTCACGTGACTGATCATACACCCTTCAGGTAACTGATCATGCATTTATCACGGGGCTATCATGCACTGTTCACGTGGCTGATCATACACTGATCACCTGCCTGGTCATGCACAGATCACGTGACTAATCATGAACTGATCACGTAGCTATCATGCACTGATCACCTGGCTGATCATGCAATGATCACGTGGCTATCATGCAATAATCACGTGGCTATCATGCACTGATCACGTGGTTGATTATGCAATGATCACGTAGCTAACATGTACTGGTCACGTGAGTGATCATGCACTGATCACGTAATTGATCATGCACTCTTCACGTGACTGATCATGCACTGATCTCGTGGCTATCATGCACGGCTCACGTGGCTGATCATGCTATGATCACGTAGCTATCATGTATTCGTCACGTGAGTGACCATGCACTGATCACGTAATTGATCATGTGGCTGATCATGCACTGATCACGTGGCTGATCACACACTGATCACGTGGTTATCATGCACTGATCACTTGGATGGTCATACACTGATCATGTGCCTGCTCATGCACAGATTTCGTGACTGATCATGCACTGATCACGTGACTGATCATGCAATGATCACGTGGCTATCATGCACTACTCACGTGGCTGATCATGCAATGATCATGTAGCTACCATGTACCGGTCACGTGACTGATCATACACCCATCAGGTGACTGATCATGCACTGATCACCTGGCTGATCATGCACTGATCACGTGGCTGATCATACACTGCTGACATAACTGATTATGCACTGATCACGTGGTTATCATGCACTGTTCACGTGGCTGAACATGCAGTGTTCACGTGGCTGATCACTCACCTGTCACGTGACTGGTCATGCAGTGATCACTTGGCACTCATGCACTGATCACGTGGCTGATCATACTCTGCTCACGAAACTGATCATGCACACATCACGTGGCTATCATGCACTGCTCACGTGGCTGCTCATGCAATGATCACGTAGCTACCATATACTGGTCACGTGACTGATCATGCAGAGATAACGTAAATGATCATGTACTGTTCACGTGACTGATCATGTACTGATCACGTGACTGATCATGCAATGATCACATGGCTCTCATGCACTGATCACGTGATTGTGCATGCACTGCTCACGTAATTGTATGCGCTGATCACGTGGCTATCATGCACTGATGAAGTGGCTGATCATGCACTGATCATGTGACTGATCATGCACTGATCACGTAGCTATCTTGCACTGATCACTTGGCTGATCATACACTTATTACGGGACTGATCATGCACTGATCACGGCACTATCATGCATTGATTACATGACTCCACATGCACTGATCACGTGGATGATCCTACACTGATCACGTGACTGATCATGCACTGATCACGTGACTGACCATGCACAGATCACGTGACTGATCATGCACTGATGAGTTGGCTATCATGCACTGATTTCTTGGCTGATCATACACTGATCACGTGACTGATAATGCACTGATCATCTGGCTATCATGCATTCATTACCTGGCTATCGTGCACTGACCACGAGGTTGATCATACACTGATCACGAGACTGATCATGCACTGATCGCGTGGCTGATCATGCACTGATCCCGTGACTGATCATGCACTGATCAAGTGGCTGATGATGCACTGATCACGTGCCTATCAGGCACTGCTCATGTAGCTGATCATGCAATGATCACGCAGTTACCATGTACTGGTCACATGACTGATCATGCACTGATCACGTGACTGATCATGCACTGATCACCTGGCTATCATGCACCACTAACGTGGCTGATCATGCAATGATCATGTAGCTACCATGTACCGGTCACGTGACTGATCATGCACTGATCATGTGGCTGATCATGCACTGATCACATGGCTGATCATACACTGATCACGTGACTGATCATGCACTGATCACGTGACTGGTCATGCACTGATAACGTGGCTATCATGCACTGATCACTTGGCTTGTCATACACTGATCACGTGCCTGGTCATGCACTGATCATGTGGGTGATCATGCACTGATCACTTGACTGATAATGCACTGATCACGTGGCTGATCAAGCACTGATCACTTGACTGATAATGCACTGATCACGTGGCTGATCATGCACTGATCACGTGGCTCTCATGCACTGATCACTTGGCGGGTCATACACTGATCACGTGCCTGGTCATGCACTGATCACGTGGCTGATCATGCACTGATCAGTTGGCTATCATGCACTGATTACTTGGCTGATCATACACTGATCACGTGGCTGATCATGCACTGATCACGTGACTGATCATGCACTGATCACGTGGCTATCATGCACTGATCACGTGGCTATCATGCACTGCTCACGTGGCTGATCATGCAATGATCACGCAGCTACCATGTACTGGTCAAATGACTGATCATGCACTGATCACGTGACTGATCACGCACTTATCACGTGGCTGATCATGCACTGATCACGTGGCTATCATGCACTGCTAACGTGGCTGATCATGCAATGATCACGCGGCTACCATGTACTGGTCACATGACTGATCATGCACTGATCACATAATTGATCATGCACTGATCACGTGGCTATAAGGCACTGCTCACGTGGCTGATCATGCAATGATCACGTAGCTACCATGTACTGGTCACGTGAGTGATCATGCACTGATCACGTAATTGATCATGCACTCTTCACGTGACTGATCATGCACTGATCACGTGACTGATCATGCACTGATCTCGTGGCTATCATGCACAGCTCACGTGGCTGATCATGCTATGATCACGTAGCTACCATGTATTCGTCACGTGACTGACCATGCACTGATCACGTAATTGATCATGTGGCTGATCATGCACTGATCACGAGGCTGATCACACACTGATCACGTGGCTATCATGCACTGATCACTTGGATGGTCATACACTGATCACGTGCCTGCTCATGCACAGATTACGTGACTGATCATGCACTGATCACGTGACTGATCATGCAATGATCACGTGGCTATCATGCACTACTCACGTGGCTGATCATGCAATGATCATGTAGCTACCATGTACCGGTCACGTGACTGATCATACACCCATCAGGTGACTGATCATGCATTGATCACGTGGCTATCATGCACTGTTCACGTGGCTGATCATACACTGATCACCTGCCTGGTCATGCACAGATCACGTGACTAATCATGAACTGATCACGTAGCTATCATGCACTGATCACCTGGCTGATCATGCACTGATCACGTGGCTGATCATACACTGCTCACATAACTGATCATGCACTGATCACGTGGCTATCATGCACTGTTCACGTGGCTGAACATGCACTGTTCACGTGGCTGATCACACACCTGCACGTGACTGGTCATGCAGTGATCACGTGGCACTCATGCACTGATCACGTGGCTGATCATACTCTGCTCACGAAACTGATCATGCACACATCTCGTAACTATCATGCACTGCTCATGTGGCTGCTCATGCAATGATCACGTAGCTACCATATACTGGTCACGTGACTGATCATGCAGAGATAACGTAAATGATCATGTACTGTTCACGTGACTGATCATGTACTGATCACGTGACTGATCATGCACTGATCACGTGGCTATCATGCTCTGCTCACATGGCTGATCATGTAATGATCACGTAGCAACCATGTACTGGGCACGTGACTGATCATGCACTTATCACGTAATTGATCATGCACTGATCAGGTGACTTATCATGCACTGTTTATGTGACTGATCATGCACTGATCACGTGACTGATCATGCACTGATCACGTTCATGGTCATGCACAGATTACGTGACAACTCATGAAGTAATCACGTGGCTATCATGCACTGATCACGTGGCTGAACACACACGTATCACTGACTGATCATGCACTGATCACGTGGCTATCATTCACTGATCACGTGGCTGATCATGCAATGATCACGTAGCTACCATGTACTGGTCACATGACTGATCACGCACTGATCACTTAATTGATCATGCACTGGTCACGTGGCTGATCATGCACTGATCACGTGACTGATCATGCACTGATCACGTGGCTATCATGCAATGATCACGTGGCTATCATGCACTGCTCACGTGGCTGATCATGCAATGATCACGCAGCTACGATGTACTACTCAATGACTGATCATGCACTGATCACGTAATTGATCATGCACTGATCACCTGGCTTATCATGCATTGATCATGTGACTGATCATGTGCTGATCATGTTTGGTGTCATACACTGATCATGTGCCTGTGGAGGCAATGAACAAAGAGCTGAGTAGGCAGGAATCAGTGAGCAGGCAATAATCATGGAACTCAGCTCTGAGAAATCATGCTGCTCAGCTGGCAATAATCAAGTAGATGAGCAGGCAGGAATGACGCAGCACAGGTGGCAATTGTCAAGGAGATGACAGGCAGGAATCGTGCAGCTCAGCTGGCAATTGTCGAGCAGACAGTAATCACGCAGCTCCGCAGGCCCTGATCACGTGACTGAGCATGCACTGTTCACGTGGCTGATCACACACCTATCACGTGACTGATCATGCACTGATCACGTGGCTCTCATGCACTGATCACGTGATTGCGCATGCACTGATCACGTAATTGTATGCGCTGATCACGTGACAATCATGCACTGATGAAGTGGCTGATCATGCACTGATCATGTGACTGATCATGCACTGATCACGTAGCTATCTTGCACTGATCACTTGGCTGATCATACACTTATTACGGGACTGATCGTTCACTGATCACGGCACTATAATGCATTGATTACATGACTCCACATGCACTGATCACGTGGATGATCATACACTGATCACGTGACTGATCATGCACTGATCACATGACTGACCATGCACTGATCACGTGACTGATCATGCACTGATGAGTTGGCTATCATGCACTGATTACTTGGCTGATCATACACTGCTCACGTGACTGATAATGCACTGATCATCTGGCTATCATGCACTCATTACCTGGCTATCGTGCACTGATCACGTGGTTGATCATACACTGATCACGAGACTGATCATGTACTGATCACGTCTGTATCATGCACTGATCACATGACTGCCCATGCACTGATCACGTGGATGATCATACACTGATCATGTGACAGATCATGCAGTGATCACGTGGCTATCATGCACTCATCAAGTGGCTGATCATACTCGGCTCCCGAAACTGATCATGCACTGATCACGTGGCTATCATGCACTGCTCACGTGGCTAATCATGAAATGATCACGTAGCTACCATGTACCGGTCACGTGACTGATCATACACCCATCAGGTGACTGATCATGCATTGATCACGGGGCTATCATGCACTGTTCACGTGGCTGATCATACACTGATCACCTGCCTGGTCATGCACAGATCACGTGACTAATCATGAACTGATCACGTAGCTATCATGCACTGATCACCTGGCTGATCATGCACTGATCACGTGGCTATCATGCGATAATCACGTGGCTATCATGCACTGATCACGTGGTTGATCATGCACAGATACCGTGACTGAGCATGGACTGTTCACGTGACTGATCATGCACTGATCACGTGGCTGATCATACACTGCTCACATAACTGATCATGCACTGATCACGTGGCTATCATGCACTGTTCACGTGGCTGAACATGCACTGTTCACGTGGCTGATCACACACCTGTAACGTGACTGGTCATGCAGTGATCACGTGGCACTCATGCACTGATCACGTGGCTGATCATACTCTGCTCACGAAACTGATCATGCACACATCACGTGGCTATCATGCACTGCTCACGTGCCTGCTCATGCAATGATCACGTAGCTACCATATACTGGTCACGTGACTGATCATGCAGAGATAACGTAAATGATCATGTACTGTTCACGTGACTGATCATGTACTGATCACGTGACTGATCATGCACTGATCACGTGGCTATCATGCTCTGCTCACATGGCTGATCATGCAATGATCACGTAGCAACCATGTACTGGGCACGTGACTGATCATGCACTTATCACGTAATTGATCATGCACTGATCAGGTGACTTATCATGCACTGTTTATGTGACTGATCATGCAATGATCACGTGACTGATCATGCACTGATCACGTTCATGGTCATGCACAGATTACGTGACTACTCATGAAGTGATCACGTGGCTATCATGCACTGATCACGTGGCTGAACACACACGTATCACGTGACTGATCTTGCACTGATCACGTGGCTATCATGCACTGATCACGTGGCTGATCATGCAATGTTCACGTAGCTACCATGTACTGGTCACATGACTGATCATGCACTGATCACTTAATTGATCATGCACTGGTCACGTGGCTGATCATGCACTGATCACGTGACTGATCATGCACTGATCACGTGGCTATCATGCACTGATCACGTGGCTATCATGCACTGCTCACGTGGCTGATCATGCAATGATCATGCAGCTACGATGTACTACTCAATGACTGATCATGCACTGATCACGTAATTGATCATGCACTGATCACCTGGCTTATCATGCATTGATCAAGTGACTGATCATGTGCTGATCATGTTTGGTGTCATACACTGATCATGTGCCTGTGGAGGCAATGAACAAAGAGCTGAGTAGGCAGGAATCAGTGAGCAGGCAATAATCATGGAACTCAGCTCTGAGAAATCATGCTGCTCAGCTGGCAATAATCAAGTAGATGAGCAGGCAGGAATGACGCAGCACAGGTGGCAATTGTCAAGGAGATGACAGGCAGGAATCGTGCAGCTCAGCTGGCAATTGTCGAGCAGACAGTAATCACGCAGCTCCGCAGGCCCTGATCACGTGACTGAGCATGCACTGTTCACGTGGCTGATCACACACCTATCACGTGACTGATCATGCACTGATCACGTGGCTCTCATGCACTGATCACGTGATTGCGCATGCACTGATCACGTAATTGTATGCGCTGATCACGTGGCTATCATGCACTGATGAAGTGGCTGATCATGCACTGATCATGTGACTGATCATGCACTGATCACGTAGCTATCTTGCACTGATCACTTGGCTGATCATACACTTATTACGGGACTGATCATGCACCGATCACGGCACTACCATGCATTGATTACATGACTCCACATGCACTGATCACGTGGATGATCATACACTGATCACGTGACTGATCATGCACTGATCACGTGACTGACCATGCACTGATGAGTTGGCTATCATGCACTGATTACTTGGCTGATCATACACTGCTCACGTGACTGATAATGCACTGATCATCTGGCTATCATGCACTCATTACCTGGCTATCGTGCACTGATCACGTGGTTGACCATACACTGATCACGAGACTGATCATGTACTGATCACGTCTGTATCATGCACTGATCACATGACTGCCCATGCACTGATCACGTGGATGATCATACACTGATCATGTGACAGATCATGCAGTGATCACGTGGCTATCATGCACTGATCAAGTGGCTGATCATACTCGGCTCCCGAAACTGATCATGCACTGATCACGTGGCTATCATGCACTGCTCACGTGGCTGATCATGCAATGATCACGTAGCTACCATGTACCGGTCACGTGACTGATCATACACCCATCAGGTGACTGATCATGCATTGATCACGGGGCTATCATGCACTGTTGACGTGGCTGATCATACACTGATCACCTGCCTGGTCATGCACAGATCACGTGACTAATCATGAACTGATCACGTAGCTATCATGCACTGATCACCTGGCTGATCATGCACTGATCACGTGGCTATCATGCAATAATCACGTGGCTATCATGCACTGATCACGTGGCTGATCATGCACAGATACCTTGACTGAGCATGGACTGTTCACGTGACTGATCATGCACTGATCACGTGGCTGATCATACACTGCTCACATAACTGATCGTGCACTGATCACGTGGCTATCATGCACTGTTCACTTGGCTGAACATTCACTGTTCACGTGGCTGATCACACACCTGTCACGTGACTGATCATGCAGTGATCACGTGGCACTCATGCACTGATCACGTGGCTGATCATACTCTGCTCACGAAACTGATCATGCACACATCACGTGGCTATCATGCACTGCTCATGTGGCTGCTCATGCAATGATCATGTAGCTACCATATACTGGTCACCTGACTGATCATGCAGAGATAACGTAAATGATCATGTACTGTTCACGTGACTGATCATGTACTGATCACGTGACTGATCATGCACTGATCACGTGGCTATCATGCTCTGCTCACATGGCTGATCATGCAATGATCACGTAGCAATCATGTACTGGGCACGTGACTGATCATGCACTTATCACGTAATTGATCATGCACTGATCAGGTGACTTATCATGCACTGTTCAAGTGACTGATCATGCACTGATCACGTGACTGATCATGCACTGATCACGTGGCTATCATGCACTGCTAACGTGGCTGATCATACAATGATCACATAGCTACCATGTACTGGTCACGTGACTGATCATGCATTGATCACGTAATTGATCATGCACTGATCACGTGTCTGATCATACACTGATCTCGTGACTGATCATGCACTGTTCACGTGACTGAACATGCACTGATCACGTGGCTATCATGCACTGATCACGTGGCTGATCATACACTGATCACGTTCATGGTCATGCACAGATTACGTGACTACTCATGAAGTGATCACGTGGCTATCATGCACTGATCACGTGGCTATCATGCACTGATCACGTGGTTGATCATGCATGATCACGTAGCTACCATGTACTGGTCACATGACTGATCATGCACTGATCACTTAATTGATCATGCACTGGTCACGTGGCTGATCATGCACTGATCACGTGACTGATCATGCACTGATCACGTGGCTATCATGCACTGATCACGTGGCTATCATGCAGTGCTCACGTGGCTGATCATGCAATGATCACGCAGCTACGATGTACTACTCAATGACTGATCATGCACTGATCACGTAATTGATCATGCACTGATCACCTGGCTTATCATGCATTGATCATGTGACTGATCATGTGCTGATCATGTTTGGTGTCATACACTGATCATGTGCCTGTGGAGGCAATTAACAAAGAGCTGAGTAGGCAGGAATCAGTCAGCAGGCAATAATCATGGAACTCAGCTCTGAGAAATCATGCTGCTCAGCTGGCAATAATCAAGTAGATTAGCAGGCAGGAATGACGCAGCTCAGTTGGCAATTGTCAAGGTGATGACAGGCAGGAATCGTGCAGCTCAGCTGGCAATTGTCGAGCAGACAGTAATCACGCAGCTCCGCAGGCCCTGATCACGTGACTGAGCATGCACTGTTCACGTGGCTGATCACACACCTATCACGTGACTGATCATGTACTGATCACGTGGCTCTCATGCACTGATCACGTGATTGCGCATGCACTGATCACGTAATTGTATGCGCTGATCACGTGGCTATCATGCACTGATGAAGTGGCTGATCATGCACTGATCATGTGACTGATCATGCACTGATCACGTAGCTATCTTGCACTGATCACTTGGCTGATCATACACTTATTACGGGACTGATCGTTCACTGATCACGGCACTATCATGCATTGATTACATGACTCCACATGCACTGATCACATGGATGATCATACACTGATCACGTGACTGATCATGCACTGATCACGTGACTGACCATGCACTGATCACGTGACTGCTCATGCACTGATGAGATGGCTATCATGCACTGATTACTTGGCTGATCATACACTGCTCACGTGACTGATAATGCACTGATCATCTGGCTATCATGCACTCATTACCTGGCTATCGTGCACTGATCACGTGGTTGATCATACACTGATCACGAGACTGATCATGTACTGATCACGTCTGTATCATGCACTGATCACATGACTGCCCATTCACTGATCACGTGGATTATCATACACTGATCAAGTGACAGATCATGCAGTGATCACGTGGCTATCATGCACTCATCAAGTGGCTGATCATACTCGGCTCCCGAAACTGATCATGCACTGATCACGTGGCTATCATGCACTGCTCACGTGGCTGATAATGCAATGATCACGTAGCTACCATGTACCGGTCACGTGACTGTCATACACCCATCAGGTGACTGATCATGCATTGATCACGGGGCTATCATGCACTGTTCACGTGGCTGATCATACATTGATCACCTGCCTGGTCATGCACAGATCACGTGACTAATCATGAACTGATCACGTAGCTATCATGCACTGATCACCTGGCTGATCATGCACTGATCACGTGGCTATCATGCAATAATCACGTGGCTATCAAGCACTGATCACGTGGCTGATCATGCACAGATACCGTGACTGAGCATGGACTGTTCACTTGACTGATCATGCACTGATCACGTGGCTGATCATACACTGCTCACATAACTGATCATGCAGTGATCACGTGGCTATCATGCACTGTTCACGTGGCTGAACATGCACTGTTCACGTGGCTGATCACACACAAGTCACGTGACTGATCATGCAGTGATCACGTGGCACTCATGCACTGATCACGTGGCTGATCATACTCTGCTCACGAAACTGATCATGCACACATCACGTGGCTATCATGCACTGGTCACGTGGCTGCTCATGCAATGATCACGTAGCTACCATATACTGGTCACGTGACTGATCATGCAGAGATAACGTAAATGATCATGTACTGTTCACGTGACTGATCATGTACTGATCACGTGACTGATCATGCACTGATCACGTGGCTATCATGCTCTGCTCACATGGCTGATCATGCAATGATCACGTAGCAACCATGTACTGGGCACGTGACTGATCATGCACTTATCTCATAATTGATCATGCACTGATCAGGTGACTTATCATGCACTGTTCATGTGACAGATCATGCACTGATCACGTTACTGATCATGCACCGATCACGTGGCTATCATGCACTGCTAACGTGGCTGATCATGCAATGATCACGTAGCAACAATGTACTGGGCACGGGACTGATCATGCACTTATCACATAATTGATCATGCACTGATCAGGTGACTTATCATGCACTGTTCATGTGACTGATCATGCACTGATCACGTGACTGATCATGCATTGATCACGTAATTGATCATGCACTGATCACGTGTCTGATCATACACTGATCACGTGACTGATCATGCACTGTTCACGTGACTGAACATGCACTGATCACGTGGCTATCATGCACTGATCACGTGGCTGATCATACACTGATCACGTTCATGGTCATGCACAGATTACGTGACTACTCATGAAGTGATCACGTGGCTAACATGCACTGATCACGTGGCTATCATGCACTGATCACGTGGCTGAACACACGTATCACGTGACTGATCTTGCACTGATCACGTGGCTATCATGCACTGATCACGTGGCTGATCATGCAATGATCACGTAGCTACCATGTACTGGTCACATGACTGATCATGCACTGATCACTTAATTGATCATGCACTGGTCACGTGGCTGATCATGCACTGATCACGTGACTGTTCACGCACTGATCACCTGGCTGATCATACACTGTTCACGTGCCTGGTCATGAACAGATCACGTGACTAATCATGAAGTGATCACGTGGCTATAATTCACTGATCACATGGATATCATGCACTGATTACGTGCCTGTCATGCACAGATCACGTGACTAATCATGAACTGATCACGTAGGTATCATGTACTGATCACGTGGGTGATCATACACTGCTCATGTAGCTGATCATGCACTGATCACGTGTCTATCATGCAGTGCTCACGTGGCTGATCCTGTAATGATCAGGTAGCTAACATGTACTGGTCACGTGACTGATCATGCAATGGTGCCTCTGTAGGTAATGAACATAGAGCTGAGTAGGCAGGAATAAGTCAGCAGGCTATAATCATGGAACTCAGCTCTGAGAAATCATGCTGCTCAGCTGGCAATAATCAAGTAGATGAGCAGGCAGGAATTACGCAGCACAGGTGGCAATTGTCAAGGAGATGACAGGCAGGAATCGTGCAGCTCAGCTGGCAATTGTCAAGCAGATGAGCAGACAGTAATCACGCAGCTCAGCAGGCCCTGATCACGTGACTGAACATGCACTGTTCACATGGCTGATCACACACCTAGCACGTGAGTGATCATGCACTGATCACGTGGTTCTCATGCACTGATCACGTGTTTGCACATGCACTGTTCACGTAATTGTATGCACTAATCACATGACTGATCATGCACTGATAACGTGACTGATCATGCACTGATCAGTTGGCTATCAAGCACTGATTACTTGGCTGAGCATGCACTGATCATGTGCCTGGAGCCGGGGAGGCATTCCACTCTGGACAAAGGTCATGAGGAAGGAGGCTCGGCATACGCAAATGCGGGATCGAGCCTCAGGAGTCCACCCGGATATTCTCGAGCATGCCCCCCCAAAAAAAACCAGAGTCTGCCTACTGTATTGCTTTGTGCCCTCACCTCTGATTTCACTGGGGGCTGTCCCCCACCACCATCTCGCTGTCTCTGTCAAAGAGTTAACTTACAGCTCCAATTCATAAAGTTCCTTGTCATTCTTCCTGTTAACTTCCAGCTGAGTCTCCATCTGGAGCGCGGAACCCACCACGCTTACTAATTATGCCTGGGCTGCTAAGACCCACTCGAGACGGTGTCTAGGGTGAGGCACCTTCCGCTATTCGAGAGGGCGCCTGCGGCCTACGTAAGTGGTGCAAACTTCTTGTCTTGAAGTTTGATTGGTCTCCCGCGTAAACCAAGCTACTCAGTCTCTTTTCTCCACCGAATTTTCCTACTGAGCTCTCCTCATTCTATTATTCTTGACATCTCTCAATAGCATATAAATAGTCGCCTAGGCCATCTCTCCTTCGAATACCCTGGATCAGCTGGGGCTGGTCCCCGGCAGGTGGCGCCCGAACAGGGACCTCAGGAGGCAATACTCAAAGAGCTGAGCAGACACGAACCACGCAATCAGCAGGCAATAAGCATGGAGCTCAGCAGTGACGAATCATACTGCTCAACTGGCAATAATCAGGCAGGTGACCAGGCAGGAATCACGCAACTCAGGTGGCAATTGTCAAGCAGATGAGCCCACAGGAATCACGCAGCTCAGCTGGCAATTGTCATGCAGATGAGCCGGCAGGAATCACGCAGCTCAGCAGGCCCTGATCACGTGACTCTGCAGGCACTGATCACGTGGCTGATCACGTACAGATCACGTGACTGAGCATGCACTGATCACGTGGCTATCATGCACTGATCGCGTGACTGCACATGCACTGATGACGTGGCTGATCAGGCACTGATCACATGGCTCATCATGCACTGATCACGTGTTTCTCAGGCAATGGTCAGTGACTGACAGGCGCTGATCATGGGACTGTGCACACACTGATCACGTGGCTATCATGCACTGATCACGTGACTGCGCATGCACTGATGACGTGGCTGATCGGGCACTGATCACGTGTTCATCAGGCAGTTATCAGTGACTGACAGGCGCTGATCATGGGACTGTGCACGCACTGATCACGTGGCTGATCAGGAATTGACCACCTGACAGAGCATGCAGTGATCACGTGGCTGGTCCTTCACTGATCACGTGTTTATCATACAGTGATAACATGACTGAGAGGCGCTGATCACGTGACTGTGCCGTCAGTGATCACGTGGCTGATCATGCACAGATATCGTGACTGAGCATGCACTGATCATGTGCTGGGAGACGGGGAGGCATTCGACTCTGAACAAAGTTCATGAGGAAGGAGGCTCGGCATACGCAAATGCGGGATCGAGCCTCAGGAGTCCACCCGGATATTCTCGAGAATGTCCCCCCAAAAAAACCAGAGTCTGCCTACTGTATTGCTTTGTGCCCTCACCTCTGATTTCACTGGGGGCTGTCCCCCACCACCATCTCGCTCTCTCTGTCAAAGAGTTAACTTACAGCTCCAATTCATAAAGTTCCTGGTCATTCTTCCCTTTAAATTCCAGCTGAGTCTCCATCTGGAGCGCGAACCCATCACGCTTACTAATTATACCGGGCTGCTAAGACCCACTCGAGAAGGTGTCTAGGGTGAGGCACCTTCCGCTATTCGAGAGGGCGCCTGCGGCCTACGTAAGTGGTGCAAACTTCTTGTCTTGAAGTTTGATTGGTCTCCCGCGTAAACCAAGCTACTCAGTCTCTTTTCTCCACCGAATTTTCCTACTGAGCTCTCCTCATTCTATTACTCTTGACATCTCTCAATAGCATATAAATAGTCGCCTAGGCCATCTCTCCTTCGAATACCCTGGATCAGCTGGGGCTGGTCCCCGGCAGGTGGCGCCCGAACAGAGACCTCAGGAGGCAATACTCAAAGAGCTGAGCAGACACGAACCACGCAATCAGCTGGCAATAAGCATGGAGCTCAGCAGTGACGAATCATGCTGCTCAACTGGCAATAATCAAGCAGGTGACCAGGGAGGAATCACGCAGCTCAGCTGGCAATTGTCAAGCAGATGAGCCCACAGGAATCACGCAGCTCAGCTGGCAATTGTCATGCAGATGAGCCGGCAGGAATCACGCAGCTCAGCAGGCCCTGATCACGTGACTCTGCAGGCACTGATCACGTGGCTGATCACGTACAGATCTCGTGACTGAGCATGCACTGATCACGTGGCTATCATGCACTGATCACATGGCTCATCATGCACTGATCACGTGTTTCTCAGGCAATGATCAGTGACTGACAGGTGCTGATCATGGGACTGTGCACACACTGATCACGTGGCTATCATGCACTGATTACGTGACTGCGCATGCACTGATGACGTGGCTGATCGGGCACTGATCACGTGTTCATCAGGCAGTGATCAGTGACTGACAGGCGCTGATCATGGGACTGTGCACGCACTGATCACGTGGCTGATCAGGAACTGACCACCTGACTGAGCATGCAATGATCACGTGGCTGGTCCTTCACTGATCACGTGTTTATCATACGGTGATAACGTGACTGAGAGGCGCTGATCACGTGACTGTGCCGTCAGTGATCACGTGGCTGATCATGCACTGATATCGTGACTGAGCATGCACTGATCATATGCCGGGAGCCGGGGAGGCATTCCACTCTGAACAAAGGTCATGAGGAAGGAGGCTCGGCATACGCAAATGCGGGATCGAGCCTCAGGAGTCCACCCGGATATTCTCGAGCATGCCCCCCCGCAAAAAACCAGAGTCTGCCTACTGTATTGCTTTGTGCCTTCACCTCTGATTTCACTGGGGGCTGTCCCCCACCACCATCTCGCTCTCTCTGTCAAAGAGTTAACTTACAGCTCCATTTCATAAAGTACCCTGTCAATCTTCCCTTTAACTTCCAGGTGAGTCTCCATCTGGAGCCGGAAGCCATCACGCTTACTAATTACACCTGGGCTGCTAAGACCCACTCGAGAAGGTGTCTAGGGTGAGGCACCTTCCGCTATTCGAGAGGGCGCCTGCGGCCTACGTAAGTGGTGCAAACTTCTTGTCTTGAAGTTTGATTGGTCTCCCGCGTAAACCAAGCTACTCAGTCTCTTTTCTCCACCGAATTTTCCTACTGAGCTCTCCTCATTCTATTACTCTTGACATCTCTCAATAGCATATAAATAGTCGCCTAGGCCATCTCTCCTTCGAATACCCTGGATCAGCTGGGGCTGGTCCCCGGCAGGTGGCGCCCGAACAGGGACCTCAGGAGGCAATACTCAAAAAGCTGAGCAGACACGAACCACGCAATCGGCAGGCAATAAGCATGGAGCTCAGCAGAGATGAATCATGCTGCTCAAATGGCAATAATCAAGCTGGTGACCAGGCAGGAATCACACAACTCAGCTGGCAATTGTCAAGCAGATGAGCCCACAGGAATCACGCAGCTCAGCTGGCAATTGTCATGCAGATGAGCCGGCAGGAATCACGCAGCTCAGCAGGCCCTGATCACGTGACTCTGCAGGCACTGATCACGTGGCTGATCACGTACAGATCACGTGACTGAGCATGCACTGATCAAGTGGCTATCATGCACTGATCGTGTGACTGCACATGCACTGATGACGTGGCTGATCAGGCACTGATCACATGGCTCATCATGCAGTGATCACGTGTTTCTCAGGCAATGATCAGTGACTGACAGGTGCTCATCATGGGACTGTGCACACACTGATCACGTGGCTATCATGCACTGATCACGTGACTGCGCATGCACTGATGACGTGGCTGATCAGGCACTGATCACGTGTTCATCAGGCAGTGATCAGTGACTGACAGGCGCTGATCATGGGACTGTGCACGCACTGATCACGTGGCTGATCAGGAACTGACCACCTGACTGAGTATGCAGTGATCACGTGGCTGGTCCTTCACTGATCACGTGTTTATCATACGGTGATCACGTGACTGAGAGGCGCTGATCACGTGACTGTGCCGTCAGTGATCACGTGGCTGATCATGCACTGATATCGTGACTGAGAATGCACTGATCATGTGCCGGGAGCCGGGGAACCATTCCACTCTGAACAAAGGTCATGAGGAAGGAGGCTCGGCATACGCAAATGCGGGATCGAGCCTCAGGAGTCCACCCGGATATTCTCGAGCATGCCCCCCCAAAAAAACCAGAGTCTGCCTACTGTATTGCTTTGTGCCCTCACCTCTGATTTCATTGGGGGCTGTCCCCCACAACCATCTCGTTCTCTCTGTCAAAGAGTTAACTTACAGCTCCAATTCATAAAGTTCCTTGTCAATCTTCCCTTTAACTTCCAGCTGAGTGTCCATCTGGAGCGCGGAACCGACACACTTACTAATAATGCCTGGGCTGCTAAGACCCACTCGAGAAGGTTTCTAGGGTGAGGCACCTTCCGCTATTCGAGAGGGCGCCTGCGGCCTACGTAAGTGGTGCAAACTTCTTGTCTTGAAGTTTGATTGGTCTCCCGCGTAAACCAAGCTACTGAGTCTCTTTTCTCCACCGAATTTTCCTACTGAGCTCTCCTCATTCTATTATTCTTGACATCTCTCAATAGCATATAAATAGTCCCCTAGGCCATCTCTCCTTCGAATACCCTGGATCAGCTGGGGCTGGTCCCCGGCAGGTGGCGCCCGAACAGGGACCTCAGGAGGCAATACTCAAAGAGCTGAGCAGACAAGAACCACGCAATCAGCAGGCAATAAGCATGGAGCTCAGCAGTGACGAATCATGCTGCTCAACTGGCAATAATCAAGCAGGTGACCAGGCAGGAATCACACAACTCAGCTGGCAATTGTCAAGCAGATGAGCCCACAGGAATCACGCAGCTCAGCTGGCAATTGTCATGCAGATGAGCCGGCAGGAATCACGCAGCTCAGCAGGCCCTGATCACGTGACTCTGCAGGCACTGATCACGTGGCTGATCACGTACAGATCACGTGACTGATCATGCACTCATCATGTGACTATCATGCACTACTCACGTGGCTCATCATGCAATGATCATGTAGCTACCATGTACCGGTCACGTGACTGATCATACATCCATCAGGTGACTGATCATGCACTGATCACGTGGCTATCATGCACTGTTCACGTGGCTGATCATACACTGATCACCTGCCTGGTCATGCAGAGATCACGTGACTAATCATGAACTGATCACGTAGCTGTCATGCACTGATCACCTGGCTGATCATGAACTGATCACGTGGCTATCATGCACTGACCATGTGGCTATCATGCACTGATCACGTGGCTGATCATGCACTGATACCATGACTGAGCATGGACTGATCACATGAGTATCATGTAGTTATCACGTGACTTAATGGCGCTGATCATGTGACTGATCATGCGCTGATCGTGTTTGCTATCATACACTGATCATGTGCCTATGGAGGCAATAAACAAAGAGCTGATTAGGCACGAATCAAGCAGTCAGCAGGTAATAATCATGGAACTCTGCTGTGAGGAATCATGCTGCTCAGCTGGCAATAATCAAGCAGCTGAGCAGGTAGGAATTACGCAGCACAGGTGGCAATTGTCAAGGAGATGACAGGCAGGAATCGTGCAGCTCAGCTGGCAATTGTCAAGCAGATGAGCAGACAGTAATCACGCAGCTCAGCAGGCCCTGATCACGTGACTGAGCATGTAATGATCACGTGGCTGATCATACACTGATCACGTGGTTGATCATGCACTGATCACTTGGATATCATGCACTGATCACGTGGCTGATCATACAATGTTCACGTGTCTGACCATGCACTGCTCACGTGGCTGATCATACACTGCTCACGTAACTGATCATGCACTGATCACGTGACTATCATGCACTGATCACGTGGCTATCATGCACTGATCACGTGGCTGAACATTCACTGATCACGTGGCTGATCACACACCTGTCACGTGACTGATCATGCACTGATCACGTGGCACTCATGCACTGATCACGTGGCTGATCATACTCTGCTCACGTAACTGATCATGCACACATCACGTGGCTTTCATGCACTGCTCACGTGGCTTTTCATGAAATGATCACGTAGCTACCATATACTGGTAACGTGACTGATCATGCACAGATCACGTAAATGATCATGCACTGTTCACGTGACTGATCATGCACTGATCACCTGGCTATCATGCTCTGCTCACGTGGCTGATCATGCAATCATTACTTAGCAACCATGTAGAGGTCACGTGACTGATCATGCACTGATCACGTGACTGTTCACGCACTGATCACTTGTCTGATCATATAATGATCACGTGGCAATAATGCACTGATCACGTGGCTGATCAAACACTGTTCACTTGCCTGGTCATGCACAGATCACGTGACTAATCATGAAGTGATCACGTGGCTATAATTCACTGACCACGTGGATATCATGCACTGATTACGTGCCTGTCATGCACAGATCACGTGACTAATAATGCACTGATCACCTGGCTGATCATACACTGTTCACGTGTCTGATCGTGCACTGAACGTGGCTGATCATACACTGGTCACGTAGCTGATCATGCACTGATCACGTGTCTATCATGCAGTGCTCACGTGGCTGATCCTGCAATGATCATGTAGCTAACATGTACTGGTCACGTGACTGATCATGCACTGATCACGTAATTGATCATGCACTGATCACGTGGCTGATCATGCACTGATCACGTGACTGATCATGCACTGATCACGTGGCTATCATGCACTGATCACGTGGCTGATCATGCAATGATCACGCAGCTACCATGTACTGGTCACATGACTGATCATGCACTGATCACGTAATTGATCATGCACTGATCACCTGGCTTATCATGCATCGATCATGTGATTGACCATGTGCTGATCATGTTTGGTGTCATACACTGATCATGTGCCTCTGGAGGCAATGAACAAACAGCTGAGTAGGCAGGAATAAGTCAGCAGGCAATAATCATGGAACTCAGGTCTGAGAAATCATGCTGCTCAGCTGGCAATAATCAAGTAGATGAGCAGGCAGGAATTACGCAGCACAGGTGGCAATTGTCAAGGAGATGACAGGCAGGAATCATGCAGCTCAGCTGACAATTGTCAAGCAGATGAGCAGACAGTAATCACGCAGCTGAGCAGGCCCTGATCACGTGACTGAGCATGCACCGTTCACGTGGCTGATCACACACCTATCACGTGACTGATAATGCACTGATCATCTGGCTATCATGCACTCATTACCTGGCTATCGTGCACTGATCACGTGGTTGATCATACACTGATCACGAGACTGATCATGCACTGATCACGTCTATATCATGCACTGATCACATGACTGCCCATGCACTGAACACGTGGATGATCATACACTGATCATGTGACAGATCATGCAGTGATCACGTGGCTATCATGCACTGATCAAGTGGCTGATCATACTCTGCTCCCGAAACTGATCATGCACTGATCACGTGGCTATCATGCACTGCTCACGTGGCTGATCATGCAATGATCACGTAGCTACCATGTACTGGTCACATGAGTGATCATGCACGGATCACGTAATTGATCATGCACTGATCAGGTGACTTATTATGCCCTGTTCACGTGACTGATCATGCACTGATCCCGTGACTGATCATGCACTGATCTCATGGCTATCATGCATGGCTCACGTGGCTGATAATGCAATGATCACCTAGCTACCATGTACTGGTCAGGAGACTGATCATGCACTGATCTCGTATTTGATCGTGCACTGATCATGTGGCTGATCATGCACTGATCGCGTGCCTCGTCATGCACAGATTACCTGACTGATCATTCACTGATCACGTGACAGATCATGCAGTGATCACGTGGCTATCATGCACTGATCAAGTGGCTGATCATACTCTGCTACCGAAACTGATCATGCAATGATCAGGTGGCTATCATGCACTACTCACGTGGCTGATCATGCAATGATCATGTAGCTACCATGTACCGGTCTCGTGAATGATCATACACCCATCAGGTGACTGATCATGCACTGATCACGTGGCTATCATGCACTGTTCACGTGGCTGATCATACACTGATCACCTGCCTGGTCATGCACAGATCACGTGACTAATCATCAACTGATCACGTAGCTTTCATGCACTGATCACCTGGCTGATCATGCACTGATCACGAGGCTGATCACACACGTATCACGTGACTGATCATGCACTGGTCATGTGGCTATCATGCACTGATCACGTGGCTATCATGCACTGATCACGTGGCTGATCATGCAATGATCACGTAGCTACCATGTACTGGTCACATGACGGATCATGCACTGACCACGTAATTGATCATGCACTGATCACGTGACTGATCACGCCCTGATCACGTGGCTATCATGAACTGCTTACGTGGCTGATCATGCAATGATTACGCAGCTACCATGTACTGGGCACATGACTGATCATGCACTGATCACGTAATTGATCATGCACTGATCACCTGGCTTATCATGCATCGATCATGTGACTGATCATGTGCTGATCATGTTTGGTGTAATACACTGATAATGTGCCTCTGGAGGCAATGAACAAAGAGCTGAGTAGGCAGGAATAAGTCAGCAGGCTATAATCATGGAACTCAGGTCTGAGAAATCATGCTGCTCAGCTGGCAATAATCAAGTAGATGAGCAGGCAGGAATTACGCAGCACAGGTGGCAATTGTCAAGGAGATGACAGGCAGGAATCGTGCAGCTCAGCTGGCAATTGTCAAGCAGATGAGCAGACAGTAATCACGCAGCTCAGCAGGCCCTGATCACGTGACTGAGCATGTAATGATCACGTGGCTGATCATACACTGATCACGTGGTTGATCATGCACTGATCACTTGGATATCATGCACTGATCACGTGGCTGATCATACAATGTTCTCGTGTCTGACCATGCACTGCTCACGTGGCTGATAATACACTGCTCACGTAACTGATCATGCATTGATCACGTGGCTATCATGCGCTGATCACGTGGCTGAACATGCACTGTTCACAGGGCTGATCACACACCTGTCACGTGGCTGATCATGCAATGATCATGTAGCAACCATGTACTGGTCATGTGACTGATCATGCGCTGATCACGTAATTGATCCTGCACTGATCACGTGGCTCATCATGCACTGATCACATGACTGTTCACGTACTGATCACCTGGCTGTTCATACACTGTTCACGTGCCTGGTCATGAACAGATCACGTGACTAATCATGAAGTGATCACGTGGCTATAATTCACTGATCACGTGGATATCATGCACTGATTACGTGCCTGTCATGCACAGATCACGTGACTAATCATGAACTGATCACGTAGGTATCATGTACTGATCACGTGGCTGATCATACACTGCTCATGTAGCTGATCATGCACTGATCACGTGTCTATCATGCAGTGCTCACGTGGCTGATCCTGTAATGATCAGGTAGCTAACATGTACTGGTCACGTGACTGATCATGCAATGGTGCCTCTGTAGGTAATGAACATAGAGCTGAGTAGGCAGGAATAAGTCAGCAGGCTATAATCATGGAATTCATCTCTGAGAAATCATGCTGCTCAGCTGGCAATAATCAAGTAGATGAGCAGGCAGGAATTACGCAGCACAGGTGGCAATTGTCAAGGAGATGACAGGCAGGAATCGTGCAGCTCAGCTGGAAATTGTCAAGCAGATGAGCAGACAGTAATCACGCAGCTCAGCAGGCCCTGATCACGTGACTGAACATGCACTGTTCACGTGGCTGATCACACACCTAGCACGTGAGTGATCATGCACTGATCACGTGGTTCTCATGCACTGATCACGTGTTTGCACATGCACTGTTCACGTAATTGTATGCACTAATCACATGACTGATCATGCACTGATAACGTGACTGATCATGCACTGATCAGTTGGCTATCATGCACTGATTACTTGGCTGAGCATGCACTGATCATGTGCCTGGAGCCGGGGAGGCATTCCACTCTGGACAAAGGTCATGAGGAAGGAGGCTCGGCATACGCAAATGCGGGATCGAGCCTCAGGAGTCCACCCGGATATTCTCGAGCATGCCCCCACAAAAAAACCAGAGTCTGCCTACTGTATTGCTTGGTGCCCTCACCTCTCATTTCACTGGGGGCTGTCCCCCACCACCATCTCGCTCTCTCTGTCAAAGAGTTTACTTACAGCTCCAATTCATAAAGTTCCTTGTCAATCTTCCCTTTAACTTCCAGCTGAGTCTCCATCTGGAGCGCAGAACCCACCACGCTTTCTAATTATGCCTGGGCTGCTAAGACCCACTCGAGAAGGTGTCTAGGGTGAGGCACCTTCCGCTATTCGAGAGGGCGCCTGCGGCCTACGTAAGTGGTGCAAACTTCTTGTCTTGAAGTTTGATTGGTCTCCCGCGTAAACCAAGCTACTCAGTCTCTTTTCTCCACCGAATTTTCCTACTGAGCTCTCCTCATTCTATTATTCTTGACATCTCTCAATAGCATATAAATAGTCGCCTAGGCCATCTCTCCTTCGAATACCCTGGATCAGCTGGGGCTGGTCCCCGGCAGGTGGCGCCCGAACAGGGACCTCAGGAGGCAATACTCAAAAAGCTGAGCAGACACGAACCACGCAATCAGCAGGCAATAAGCATGGAGCTCAGCAGTGACGAATCATGCTGCTCAACTGGCAATAATCAAGCAGGTGACCAGGCAGGAATCACGCAGCTCAGCTGGCAATTGTCAAGCAGATGAGCCCACAGGAATCACGCAGCTCAGCTGGCAATTGTCATGCAGATGAGCTGGCAGGAATCATGCAGCTCAGCAGGCCCTGATCACGTGACTCTGCAGGCACTGATCACGTGGCTGATCAAGTACAGATCTCGTGACTGAGCATGCACTGATCACGTGGCTATCATGCACTGATCGAGTGACTGCGCATGCACTGATGACGTGGCTGATCAGGAACTGATCACATGGCTCATCATGCACTGATCACGTGTTTCTCAGGCAATGATCAGTGACTGACAGGCGCTGATCATGGGACAGTGCATGCACTGATCACGTGGCTATCATGCACTGATCACGTGACTGCGCATGCACTGATGATGTGGCTGATCGGGCACTGATCACGTGTTCATCAGGCAGTGATCAGTGACTGACAGGCGCTGAGCATGGGACTGTGCACGCACTGATCACGTGGCTGATCAGGAACTGACCACCTGACTGAGCATGCAGTGATCACGTGGCTGGTCCTTGACTGATCACGTGTTTATCATACGGTGATCACGTGACTGAGAGGCGCTGATCAAGTGACTGTGCCGTCAGTGATCACGTGGCTGATCATGCACTGATATCGTGACTGAGCATGCACTGATCATGTGCCAGGAGCCGGGGAGGCATTCCACTCTGGACAAAGGTCATGAGGAAGGATGCTCGGCATACGCAAATGTGGGATCGAGCCTCAGGAGTCCACCCGGATATTCTTGAGCATCTCCCCCCCAAAAAAACCAGAGTCTGCCTACTGTATTGCTTTGCGCTCTCACCTCTGATTTCACTGCGCCTGTCTCCCACCACCATCTCGCTCTCTCTGTCAAAGAGCTAACTTACACCTCCAATTCATAAAGTTCCTTGTCATTCTTCCCTTTAACTTCCAGCTGAGTCTCGATCTGGAGCGCGCAACCCACCACGCTTTCTAATTATGCCTGGGCTGCTGAGACCCACTCGAGAAGGTGTCTAGGGTGAGGCACCTTCCGGTATTCGAGAGGGCGCCTGCGACCTACGTAAGTGGTGCAAACTTCTTGTCTTGAAGTTTGATTGGTCTCCCGCGTAAACCAAGCTACTCAGTCTCTTTTCTCCACCGAATTTTCCTACTGAGCTCTCCTCATACTATTATTCTTGACATCTCTCAATAGCATATAAATAGTCGCCTAGGCCATCTCTCCTTCGAATACCCTGGATCAGCTGGGGCTGGTCCCCGGCAGGTGGCGCCCGAACAGGGACCTCAGGAGGCAATACTCAAAGAGCTGAGCAGACACGAACCACGCAATCAGCAGGCAATAAGCATGGAGCTCAGCAGTGACGAATCATGCTGCTCAACTGGCAATAATCAAGCAGGTGACCAGGCAGGAATCATGCAGCTCAGCTGGCAATTGTCAAGCAGATGAGCCGGCAGGAATCACGCAGCTCAGCAGGCCCTGATCACGTGACTCTGCAGGCACTGATCACGTGGTTGATCAAGTACAGATCACGTGACAGAGCATGCACTGATCACGTGGCTATCATGCACTGATCAGGTGACTGCCCATGCACTGATGACGTGGCTGATCAGGCACTGATCACATGTCTCATCATGCACTTATCACGTGTTTCTCAGGCAATGATTAGTGACGCAGAGGCGCTGATCATGGGACTCTGCACGCACTGATCACGTGGCTATCATGCACTGATCACGTGACTGCGCATGCACTGATGACCTGGCTGATCGGGCACTGATCACGTGTTTATCAGGCAGTGATCTGTGACTGACAGGCGCTGAGCATGCGACTGTGCACGCACTGATCTAGTGTCTGATCAGGAACTGACCACCTGACTGCGCATGCAGTGATCACGTGGCTGGTCATTCACTGATCAGGTGACTGATCATGCACTGATCACGTGGCTATCATGCACTGATCACGTGACAGATCATGCACTCCTCATGTGACTATCATGCACTACTCACGTGGCTCATCATGCAATGATCATGTAGCTACCATGTACCGGTCACGTGACTGATCATACATCCATCAGGTGACTGATCATGCACTGATCACGTGGCTATCATGCACTGTTCACGTGGCTGATCATACACTGATCACCTGCCTGGTCATGCAGAGATCATGTGACTAATCATGAACTGATCACGTAGCTGTCATGCACTGATCACCTGGCTGATCATGAACTGATCACGTGGCTATCATGCACTGATCATGTGGCTATCATGCACTGATCACGTGGCTGATCATGTACTGATACCGTGACTGAGCATGGACTGATCACATGAGTATCATGTAGTGATCACGTGACTTAATGGCGCTGATCATGTGACTGATCATGCGCTGATCATGTTTGCTATCATACACTGATCATGTGCCTCTGGAGGCAATAAACAAAGAGCTGAGTAGGCACGAATCAAACAGTCAGCAGGCAATAATCATGGAACTCTGCTCTGAGGAATCATGCTGCTCAGCTGGCAATAATCAAGTAGATGAGCAGGCAGGAATTACGCAGCACAGGTGGCAATTGTCAAGGAGATGACAGGCAGGAATCGTGCAGCTCAGCTGGCAATTGTCAAGCAGATGAGCAGACAGTAATCACGCAGCTCAGCAGGCCCTGATCACGTGACTGAGCATGTAATGATCACGTGGCTGATCATACACTGATCACGTGGTTGATCATGCACTGATCACTTGGATATCATGCACTGATCACGTGGCTGATCATACAATGTTCACGTGTCTGACCATGCACTGCTCACGTGGCTGATCATACACTGCTCACGTAACTGATCATGCACTGATCACGTGGCTATCATGCACTGATTACGTGGCTATCATGCACTGATCACGTGGCTGAACATTCACTGATCACGTGGCTGATCACACACCTGTCACGTGACTGATCATGCACTGATCACGGGGCACTCATGCACTGATCACGTGGCTGATCATACTCTGCTCACGTAACTGATCATGCACACATCACGTGGCTTTCATGCACTGCTCACGTGGCTTTTCATGAAATGATCACGTAGCTACCATATACTGGTAATGTGACTGATCATGCACAGATCACGTAAATGATCATGCACTGTTCACGTGACTGATCATGCACTGATCACCTGGCTATCATGCTCTGCTCACGTGGCTGATCATGCAATCATTACTTAGCAACCATGTAGTGGTCACGTGACTGATCATGCACTGATCACGTGACTGATCACGCACTGATCACTTGTCTGATCATGCAATGATCACGTGGCAATAATGCACTGATCACGTGGCTGATCAAACACTGTTCACTTGCCTGGTCATGCACAGATCACGTGACTAATCATGAAGTGATCACGTGGCTATAATTCACTGACCACGTGGATATCATGCACTGATTACGTGCCTGTCATGCACAGATCACGTGACTAATAATGCACTGATCACCTGGCTGATCATACACTGTTCACGTGTCTGATCGTGCACTGAACGTGGCTGATCATACACTGGTCACGTAGCTGATTATGCACTGATCACGTGTCTATCATGCAGTGCTCACGTGGCTGATCCTGCAATGATCACATAGCTACCATGTACTGGTCACGTGACTGATCATGCACTGATCACGTAATTGATCATGCACTGATCACGTGACGGATCATGCACTGTTCACATGACTGATCATGCACTGACCACGTGGCTATCATGCACTGATCACGTGTCTGATCATACACTGATCAAGTGCCTGGTCATGCACAGATCTCGTGACTAATCATGAAGTGATCACGTGGCTATCATGCACTGATCACGTGGCTGATCATGCAATGATGACGTAGCTACAATGTACTGGTCATGTGACTGATCATGCACTGATCACGTAATTGATCATGCACTGATCACGTGGCTGATCATGCACTGATCACGTGACTGATCATGCACTTATCACGTGGCTATCATGCACTGATCACGTGGCTGATCATGCAATGATCACGCAGCTACCATGTACTGGTCACATGACTGATCATCCACTGATCACGTAATTGATCATGCACTGATCACCTGGCTTATCATGCATCGATCATGTGATTGACCATGTGCTGATCATGTTTGGTGTCATACACTGATCATGTGCCTCTGGAGGCAATGAACAAACAGCTGAGTAGGCAGGAATAAGTCAGCAGGCAATAATCATGGAACTCAGGTCTGAGAAATCATGCTGCTCAGCTGGCAATAATCAAGTAGATGAGCAGGCAGGAATTACGCAGCACAGGTGGCAATTGTCAAGGAGATGACAGGCAGGAATCGTGCAGCTCAGCTGGCAATTGTCAAGCAGTTGAGCAGACAGTAATCACGCAGCTGAGCAGGCCCTGATCACGTGACTGAGCATGCACCGTTCACGTGGCTGATCACACACCTATCACGTGACTGATAATGCACTGATCATCTGGCTATCATGCACTCATTACCTGGCTATCGTGCACTGATCACGTGGTTGATCATACACTGATCACGAGACTGATCATGCACTGATCACGTCTATATCATGCACTGATCACATGACTGCCCATGCACTGAACACGTGGATGATCATACACTGATCATGTGACAGATCATGCAGTGATCACGTGGCTATCATGCATTGATCAAGTGGCTGATCATACTCTGCTCCCGAAACTGATCATGCACTGATCACGTGGCTATCATGCACTGCTCACGTGGCTGATCATGCAATGATCACGTAGCTACCATGTACTGGTCACGTGAGTGATCATGCACGGATCACGTAATTGATCATGCTCTGATCAGGTGACTTATTATGCCCTGTTCACGTGACTGATCATGCACTGATCCCGTGACTGATCATGCACTGATCTCATGGCTATCATGCATGGCTCACGTGGCTGATAATGCAATGATCACCTAGCTACCATGTACTGGTCAGGAGACTGATCATGCACTGATCTCGTATTTGATCGTGCACTGATCATGTGGCTGATCATGCACTGATCGCGTGCCTCGTCATGCACAGATTACCTGACTGATCATTCACTGATCACGTGACTGATCATGCAATGATCAGGTGGCTATCATGCACTACTCACGTGGCTGATCATGCAATGATCATGTAGCTACCATGTACCGGTCACGTGACTGATCATACACCCATCAGGTGACTGATCATGCACTGACCACGTGGCTATCATGCAGTGTTCATGTGGCTGATCATACACTGATCACCTGCCTGGTCATGCACAGATCACGTGACTAATCATCAACTGATCATGTAGCTTTCATGCACTGATCACCTGGCTGATCATGCACTGATCACGAGGCTGATCACACACGTATCACGTGACTGATCGGCACTGGTCACGTGGCTCATCATGCACTGATACCGTGACTGAGCATGGACTGATCACATGACTATCATGTAGTGATCACGTGACTTAATGGCGCTGACAATGTGACTGATCATGCGCTGAGCATGTTTGCTATCATACACTGATCATGTGCCTCTGGAGGCAATAAACAAAGAGCTGAGTAGGCATAAATCAAACAGTCAGCAGGCAATAATCATGGAACTCAGCTGTGAGGAATCATGCTGCTCAGCTGGCAATAATCAAGCAGCTGAGCAGGCAGGAATTACGCAGCACAGCTGGCAATTGTCAAGCAGATGACAGGCAGGAATCGTGCAGCTCAGCTGGCAATTGTCAAGCAGATGAGCAGACAGGAATCACGCAGCTCAGCAGGCCCTGATCACGTGACTGAGCATGCACTGTTCACCTGGCTGATCATACACAGATCACGTGATTGATCAAGCACTGATCACGTGGCTAATCATACACTGTTCACGTGTCTGACCATGCACTGATCACGTGGCTGATAATACACTTCTCACGTAACTGATCAAGCACTGATCACTTGGATATCATTCCACTGATCACCGTGGCTGAACTGCACTGTTTCACAGGGCCTGATTCCACACCACCTGTCAGGTGGCTGATGCATGGCAAATGATTCATGTAGCGAACCATGTACTGGTCATGTGACTGATCATGCTAGCCTGATTCACGTAATTGATCCTGCACGTGATTCACCTGGGCTGGATCATACACTGTTCACGTGCCCTGGTCATGAACAGATCCACGTGACTAATCATAAAGTGATCACGTGGCTATAATTCACTGCATCACGTGGATATCATGCCAGCTGATTACGTGCCTGTCATGCACAGATTCACGTGACTAATCATGAACTGATCACGTAGGTATCATGTACTGATCACGTGGCTGATCATACACTGCTCATGTAGCTGATCATGCACTGATCACGTGTCTATCATGCCAGTGCTCACGTGGCTGATCCTGTAATGATCAGGTAGCTACAATGTACTGGTCACGTGACTGATCATGCAATGGTGCCTCTGTAGGTAATGAAACATAGAGCTGAGTAGGCAGGAATAAGTCAGCAGGCTATAATCATGGAACTCAGCTCTGAGAAATCATGCTGCTCAGCTGGCAATAATCAAGTAGATGAGCAGGCAGGAATTACGCAGCACAGGTGGCAATTGTCAAGGAGATGACAGCAGGAATCGTGCAGCCTCAGCTGGCATTTGTCAAAGCAGATGAGCAGACAGTAATACGCAGCTCAGCAGGCCCTGTTCACGTGACTGAACATGCACTGTTTCACGTGGCTGATCACACACTAGCACGTGAGTGATCATGCACTGGATCACGTGGTTCTCATGCACTGATCACGTGTTTTGCACATGCACTGTTCACGTAATTGTATGCACTAATCACATGACTGATCATGCACTGATAACGTGACTTGATCATGCACTGATCAGTTGGCTATCACGCACTGATTACTTGGCTGAGCATGCACTGATCATGTGCCTGGAGCCGGGGAGGCATTCCACTCTGGACAAAGGTCATGAGGAAGGAGGCTCGGCATACGCAAATGCGGGATCGAGCCTCAGGAGTCCACCCGGATATTCTCGAGAATGCCCCCACAAAAAAACCAGAGTCTGCCTACTGTATTGCTTGTGCCCTCACCTCTGATTTCACTGGTGGGGCTGTCCCCCACCACCATCTCGCTCTCTCTGTCAAAGAGTTTACTTACAGCTCCAATTCATAAAGTTCCTTGTCAATCTTCCCTTTAACTTCCAGCTGAGTCTCCATCTGGAGCCCAGAACCCACCACGCTTACTAATTATGCTGGGCTGCTAAGACCCACTCGAGAAGGTGTCTAGTGTGAGGCACCTTCCGCTATTCGAGAGGGCGCCCTGCGGCCTACGTAAGTGGTGCAAACTTCTTGTCTTGAAGTTTGATTGGTCTCCCGCAGTAAAAACCAAGCTACTCAGTCTCTTTCTCCACCGAATTTTCCTACTGAGCTCTCCTCATTCTATTATTCTTGACATCTCTCAATAGCATATAAATAGTCGCCTTAGGCCATCTCTCCTTCGAATACCCTGGATCAGCTGGGGCTGGTCCCCGGCAGGTGGCGCCCGAACAGGGACCTCAGGAGGCAATACTCAAAAAGCTGAGCAGACACGAACCACGCAATCAGCAGGCAATAAGCATGGAGCTCAGCAGTGACGAATCATGCTGCTCAACTGGCAATAATCAAGCAGGTGACCAGGCAGGAATCACGCAGCTCAGCTGGCAATTGTCAAGCAGATGAGCCAAGGAATCACGCAGCTCAGCTGGCAATTGTCATGCAGATGAGCTGGCAGGAATCATGCAGCTCAGCAGGCCCTGATCACGTGACTTCTGCAGGCACTGATCACGTGGCTGATCAAGTACAGATCTCGTGACTGAGCATGCACTGATCACGTGGCTATCATGCACTGATCGCGTGACTGCGCATGCACTGATGACGTGGCTGATCAGGAACTGATCACATGGCTCATCATGCACTGATCACGTGTTTCTCAGGCAATGATCAGTGACTGACAGGCGCTGATCATGGGACAGTGCATGCACTGATCACGTGGCTATCATGCACTGATCACGTGACTGCGCATGCACTGATGATGTGGCTGATCGGGCACTGATCACGTGTTCATCAGGCAGTGATCAGTGACTGACAGGCGCTGAGCATGGGACTGTGCACGCACTGATCACGTGGCTGATCAGGAACTGACCACCTGACTGAGCATGCAGTGATCACGTGGCTGGTCCTTGACTGATCACGTGTTTATCATACGGTGATCACGTGACTGAGAGGCGCTGATCAAGTGACTGTGCCGTCAGTGATCACGTGGCTGATCATGCACTGATATCGTGACTGAGCATGCACTGATCATGTGCCGGGAGCCGGGGAGGCATTCCACTCTGGACAAAGGTCATGAGGAAGGAGGCTCGGCATACGCAAATGTGGGATCGAGCCTCAGGAGTCCACCCGGATATTCTTGAGCATCTCCCCCCCAAAAAAACCAGAGTCTGCCTACTGTATTGCTTTGCGCTCTCACCTCTGATTTCACTGCGGCTGTCTCCCACCACCATCTCGCTCTCTCTGTCAAGAGCTAACTTACACCTCCAATTCATAAAGTTCCTTGTCATTCTTCCCTTTAACTTCCAGCTGAGTCTCCATCTGGAGCGCGCAACCCACCACGCTAACTAATTATGCCTGGACTGCTGAGACCCACTCGAGAAGGTGTCTAGGGTGAGGCACCTTCCGCTATTCGAGAGGGCGCCTGCGGCCTACGTAAGTGGTGCAAACTTCTTGTCTTGAAGTTTGATTGGTCTCCCGCGTAAACCAAGCTACTCAGTCTCTTTTCTCCACCGAATTTTCCTACGGAGGTCTCCTCATTCTATTATTCTTGACATCTCTGATTAGCATATAAATAGTCGCCTAGGCCATCTCTCCTTCGAATACCCTGGATCAGCTGGGGCTGGTCCCCGGCAGGTGGCGCCCGAACAGGGACCTCAGGAGGCAATACTCAAAGAGCTGAGCAGACACGAACCACGCAATCAGCAGGCAATAAGCATGGAGCTCAGCAGTGACGAATCATGCTGCTCAACTGGCAATAATCAAGCAGGTGACCAGGCAGGAATCACGCAGCTCAGCTGGCAATTGTCAAGCAGATGAGCCCACAGGAATCACGCAGCTCAGCTGGCAATTGTCATGCAGATGAGCTGGCAGGAATCACGCAGCTCAGCAGGCCCTGATCACGTGACTCTGCAGGCACTGATCACGTGGCTGATCACGTACAGATCACGTGACTGAGCATGCACTGATCACGTGGCTATCATGCACTGATCGCGTGACTGCACATGCACTGATGACGTGGCTGATCAGGCACTGATCACATGGCTCATCATGCACTGATCACGTGTTTCTCAGGCAATGATCAGTGACTGACAGGCGCTGATCATGGGACTGTGCACGCACTGATCACGTGGCTATCATGCACTGATCACGTGACTGCGCATGCACTGATGACGTGGGCTGATCGGGCACTGATCACGTGTTCATCAGGCAGTGATCAGTGACTGACAGGCGCTGATCATGGGACTGTGCACGCACTGATCACGTGGCTGATCAGGAACTGACCAACCTGACTGAGCATGCAGTGATCACGTGGCTGGTCCTTCACTGATCACGTGTTTATCATACGGTGATCACGTGACTGAGAGGCGCTGATCACGTGACTGTGCCGTCAGTGATCACGTGGCTGATCATGCACAGATATCGTGACTGAGCATGCACTGATCATGTGCCAGGAGCCGGGGAGGCATTCCACTCTGGACAAAGGTCATGAGGAAGGAGGCTCGGCATACGCAAATGTGGGATCGAGCCTCAGGAGTCCACCCGGATATTCTTGAGCATCTCCCCCCCAAAAAAACCAGAGTCTGCCTACTGTATTGCTTTGCGCTCTCACCTCTGATTTCACTGCGGCTGTCTCCCACCACCATCTCGCTCTCTCTGTCAAAGAGCTAACTTACACCTCCAATTCATAAAGTTCCTTGTCATTCTTCCCTTTAACTTCCAGCTGAGTCTCCATCTGGAGCGCGCAACCCACCACGCTTTCTAATTATGCCTGGGCTGCTGAGACCCACTCGAGAAGGTGTCTAGGGTGAGGCACCTTCCGCTATTCGAGAGGGCGCCTGCGACCTACGTAAGTGGTGCAAACTTCTTGTCTTGAAGTTTGATTGGTCTCCCGCGTAAACCAAGCTACTCAGTCTCTTTTCTCCACCGAATTTTCCTACTGAGCTCTCCTCATACTATTATTCTTGACATCTCTCAATAGCATATAAATAGTCGCCTAGGCCATCTCTCCTTCGAATACCCTGGATCAGCTGGGGCTGGTCCCCGGCAGGTGGCGCCCGAACAGGGACCTCAGGAGGCAATACTCAAAGAGCTGAGCAGCCACGAACCACGCAATCAGCAGGCAATAAGCATGGAGCTCAGCAGTGACGAATCATGCTGCTCAACTGGCAATAATCAAGCAGGTGACCAGGCAGGAATCATGCAGCTCAGCTGGCAATTGTCAAGCAGATGAGCCGGCAGGAATCACGCAGCTCAGCAGGCCCTGATCACGTGACTCTGCAGGCACTGATCACGTGGTTGATCAAGTACAGATCACGTGACAGAGCATGCACTGATCACGTGGCTATCATGCACTGATCAGGTGACTGCGCATGCACTGATGACGTGGCTGATCAGGAACTGATCACATGGCTCATCATGCACTCATCACGTGTTTCTCAGGCAATGATCAGTGACTGACAGGCGCTGATCATGGGACAGTGCATGCACTGATCACGTGGCTATCATGCACTGATCACGTGACTGCGCATGCACTGATGATGTGGCTGATCGGGCACTGATCACGTGTTCATCAGGCAGTGATCAGTGACTGACAGGCGCTGAGCATGGGACTGTGCACGCACTGATCACGTGGCTGATCAGGAACTGACCACCTGACTGAGCATGCAGTGATCACGTGGCTGGTCCTTGACTGATCACGTGTTTATCATACGGTGATCACGTGACTGAGAGGCGCTGATCAAGTGACTGTGCCGTCAGTGATCACGTGGCTGATCATGCACTGATATCGTGACTGAGCATGCACTGATCATGTGCCGGGAGCCGGGGAGGCATTCCACTCTGAACAAAGGTCATGAGGAAGGAGGCTCGGCATACGCAAATGCAGGATCGAGCCTCAGGAGTCCACCCGGATATTCTCGAGCATGCCCACACCAAAAAAACCAGAGTCTGCCTACTGTATTGCTTTGTGCCCTCACCTCTGATTTCACTGTGGGCTGTCCCCCACCACCATCTCGCTCTCTCTGTCAAAGAGTTAACTTATAGCTCCAATTCATAAAGTTCCTTGTCATTCTTCCCTTTAACTTCCAGCTGAGTCTCCATCTGGAGCGCGGAACCCACCACGCTAACTAATTATGCCTGGACTGCTGAGACCCACTCGAGAAGGTGTCTAGGGTGAGGCACCTTCCGCTATTCGAGAGGGCGCCTGCGGCCTACGTAAGTGGTGCAAACTTCTTGTCTTGAAGTTTGATTGGTCTCCCGCGTAAACCAAGCTACTCAGTCTCTTTTCTCCACCGAATTTTCCTACGGAGGTCTCCTCATTCTATTATTCTTGACATCTCTGATTAGCATATAAATAGTCGCCTAGGCCATCTCTCCTTCGAATACCCTGGATCAGCTGGGGCTGGTCCCCGGCAGGTGGCGCCCGAACAGGGACCTCAGGAGGCAATACTCAAAGAGCTGAGCAGACACGAACCACGCAATCAGCAGGCAATAAGCATGGAGCTCAGCAGTGACGAATCATGCTGCTCAACTGGCAATAATCAAGCAGGTGACCAGGCAGGAATCACGCAGCTCAGCTGGCAATTGTCAAGCAGATGAGCCCACAGGAATCACGCAGCTCAGCTTGGCAATTGTCATGCAGATGAGCTGGCAGGAATCACGCAGCTCAGCAGGCCCTGATCACGTGACTCTGCAGGCACTGATCACGTGGCTGATCACGTACAGATCACGTGACTGAGCATGCACTGATCACGTGGCTATCATGCACTGATCGAGTGACTGCACATGCACTGATGACGTGGCTGATCAGGCACTGATCACATGGCTCATCATGCACTGATCACGTGTTTCTCAGGCAATGATCAGTGACTGACAGGCGCTGATCATGGGACTGTGCACGCACTGATCACGTGGCTATCATGCACTGATCACGTGACTGCGCATGCACTGATGACGTGGCTGATCGGGCACTGATCACGTGTTCATCAGGCAGTGATCAGTGACTGACAGGCGCTGATCATGGGACTGTGCACGCACTGATCACGTGGCTGATCAGGAACTGACCACCTGACTGAGCATGCAGTGATCACGTGGCTGGTCCTTCACTGATCACGTGTTTATCATACGGTGATCACGTGACTGAGAGGCGCTGATCACGTGACTGTGCCGTCAGTGATCACGTGGCTGATCATGCACAGATATCGTGACTGAGCATGCACTGATCATGTGCCAGGAGCCGGGGAGGCATTCCACTCTGGACAAAGGTCATGAGGAAGGAGGCTCGGCATACGCAAATGTGGGATCGAGCCTCAGGAGTCCACCCGGATATTCTTGAGCATCTCCCCCCCAAAAAAACCAGAGTCTGCCTACTGTATTGCTTTGCGCTCTCACCTCTGATTTCACTGCGGCTGTCTCCCACCACCATCTCGCTCTCTCTGTCAAAGAGCTAACTTACACCTCCAATTCATAAAGTTCCTTGTCATTCTTCCCTTTAACTTCCAGCTGAGTCTCCATCTGGAGCGCGCAACCCACCACGCTTTCTAATTATGCCTGGGCTGCTGAGACCCACTCGAGAAGGTGTCTAGGGTGAGGCACCTTCCGGTATTCGAGAGGGCGCCTGCGACCTACGTAAGTGGTGCAAACTTCTTGTCTTGAAGTTTGATTGGTCTCCCGCGTAAACCAAGCTACTCAGTCTCTTTTCTCCACCGAATTTTCCTACTGAGCTCTCCTCATACTATTATTCTTGACATCTCTCAATAGCATATAAATAGTCGCCTAGGCCATCTCTCCTTCGAATACCCTGGATCAGCTGGGGCTGGTCCCCGGCAGGTGGCGCCCGAACAGGGACCTCAGGAGGCAATACTCAAAGAGCTGAGCAGCCACGAACCACGCAATCAGCAGGCAATAAGCATGGAGCTCAGCAGTGACGAATCATGCTGCTCAACTGGCAATAATCAAGCAGGTGACCAGGCAGGAATCATGCAGCTCAGCTGGCAATTGTCAAGCAGATGAGCCGGCAGGAATCACGCAGCTCAGCAGGCCCTGATCACGTGACTCTGCAGGCACTGATCACGTGGTTGATCAAGTACAGATCACGTGACAGAGCATGCACTGATCACGTGGCTATCATGCACTGATCAGGTGACTGCCCATGCACTGATGACGTGGCTGATCAGGCACTGATCACATGTCTCATCATGCACTTATCACGTGTTTCTCAGGCAATGATTAGTGATGCAGAGGCGCTGATCATGGGACTCTGCACGCACTGATCACGTGGCTATCATGCACTGATCACGTGACTGCGCATGCACTGATGACCTGGCTGATCGGGCACTGATCACGTGTTTATCAGGCAGTGATCTGTGACTGACAGGCGCTGAGCATGCGACTGTGCACGCACTGATCTAGTGTCTGATCAGGAACTGACCACCTGACTGCGCATGCAGTGATCACGTGGCTGGTCATTCACTGATCACGTGACTGATCATGCACTGATCACGTGGCTATCGTGCACTGATCACGTGACAGATCATGCACTCCTCATGTGACTATCATGCACTACTCACGTGGCTCATCATGCAATGATCATGTAGCTACCATGTACGGTCACGTGACTGATCATACATCCATCAGGTGACTGATCATGCACTGATCACGTGGCTATCATGCACTGTTCACGTGGCTGATCATACACTGATCACCTGCCTGGTCATGCAGAGATCACGTGACTAATCATGAACTGATCACGTAGCTGTCATGCACTGATCACCTGGCTGATCATGAACTGATCACGTGGCTATCATGCACTGATCATGTGGCTAACATGCACTGATCACGTGGCTGATCATGTACTGATACCGTGACTGAGCATGGACTGATCACATGAGTATCATGTAGTGATCACGTGACTTAATGGCGCTGATCATGTGACTGATCATGCGCTGATCATGTTTGCTATCATACACTGATCTTGTGCCTCTGGAGGCAATAAACAAAGAGCTGAGTAGGCACGAATCAAACAGTCAGCAGGCAATAATCATGGAACTCTGCTGTGAGGAATCATGCTGCTCAGCTGGCAATAATCAAGTAGATGAGCAGGCAGGAATTACGCAGCACAGGTGGCAATTGTCAAGGAGATGACAGGCAGGAATCGTGCAGCTCAGCTGGCAATTGTCAAGCAGATGAGCAGACAGTAATCACGCAGCTCAGCAGGCCCTGATCACGTGACTGAGCATGTAAAGATCACGTGGCTGATCATACACTGATCACGTGTTGATCATGCACTGATCACTTGGATATCATGCACTGATCACGTGGCTGATCATACAATGTTCACGTGTCTGACCATGCACTGCTCACGTGGCTGATCATACACTGCTCACGTAACTGATCATGCACTGATCACGTGGCTATCATGCACTGATTACGTGGCTATCATGCACTGATCACGTGGCTGAACATTCACTGATCACGTGGCTGATCACACACCTGTCACGTGACTGATCATGCACTGATCACGGGGCACTCATGCACTGATCACGTGGCTGATCATACTCTGCTCACGTAACTGATCATGCACACATCACGTGGCTTTCATGCACTGCTCACGTGGCTTTTCATGAAATGATCACGTAGCTACCATATACTGGTAACGTGACTGATCATGCACAGATCACGTAAATTATCATGCACTGTTCACGTGACTGATCATGCACTGATCACCTGGCTATCATGCTCTGCTCACGTGGCTGATCATGCAATCATTACTTAGCAACCACGTAGTGGTCACGTGACTGATCATGCACTGATCACGTGACTGATCACGCACTGATCACTTGTCTGATCATGCAATGATCACGTGGCAATATTGCACTGATCACGTGGCTGACCAAACACTGTTCACTTGCCTGGTCATGCAAAGATCACGTGACTGATCATGAAGTGATCACGTGGCTATAATTCACTGATCACGTGGATATCATGCACTGATTACGTGCCTGTCATGCACAGATCACGTGACTAATCATGAACTGATCACGTAGGTATCATGTACTGATCACGTGGCTGAACATTCACTGATCACGTGGCTGATCACACACCTGTCACGTGACTGATCATGCACTGATCACGGGGCACTCATGCACTGATCACGTGGCTGATCATACTCTGCTCACGTAACTGATCATGCACACATCACGTGGCTTTCATGCACTGCTCACGTGGCTTTTCATGAAATGATCACGTAGCTACCATTATACTGGTAACGTGACTGATCATGCACAGATCACGTAAATGATCATGCACTGTTCACGTGACTGATCATGCACTGATCACCTGGCTATCATGCTCTGCTCACGTGGGCTGATCATGCAATCATTACTTAGCAACCATGTAGAGGTCACGTGACTGATCATGCACTGATCACGTGACTGATCACGCACTGATCACTTGTCTGATCATGCAATGATCACGTGGCAATAATGCACTGATCACGTGGCTGATCAAACACTGTTCACTTGCCTGGTCATGCACAGATCACGTGACTAATCATGAAGTGATCACGTGGCTATAATTCACTGACCACGTGGATATCATGCACTGATTACGTGCCTGTCATGCACAGATCACGTGACTAATAATGCACTGATCACCTGGCTGATCATACACTGTTCACGTGTCTGATCGTGCACTGAACGTGGCTGATCATACACTGGTCACGTAGCTGATCATGCACTTATCACGTGTCTATCATGCAGTGCTCACGTGGCTGATCCTGCAATGATCACATAGCTACCATGTACTGGTCACGTGACTGATCATGCACTGATCACGTAATTGATCATGCACTGATCACGTGGCTGATCATACACTGATCACTTGACGGATCATGCACTGTTCACGTGACTGATCATGCACTGACCACGTGGCTATCATGCACTGATCACGTGTCTGATCATACACTGATCAAGTGCCTGCTCATGCACAGATCTCGTGACTAATCATGAAGTGATCACGTGGCTATCATGCACTGATCACGTGGCTGATCATGCAATGATGACGTAGCTACAATGTACTGGTCACGTGACTGATCATGCACTGATCACGTAATTGATCATGCACTGATCACGTGGCTGATCATGCACTGATCACGTGACTGATCATGCACTGATCACGTGGCTATCATGCACTGATCACGTGGCTGATCATGCAATGATCACGCAGCTACCATGTACTGGTCACATGACTGATCATGCACTGATCACGTAATTGATCATGCACTGATCACCTGGCTTATCTTGCATCGATCATGTGATTGACCATGTGCTGATCATGTTTGGTGTCATACACTGATCATGTGCCTCTGGAGGCAATGAACAAACAGCTGAGTAGGCAGGAATAAGTCAGCAGGCAATAATCATGGAACTCAGGTCTGAGAAATCATGCTGCTCAGCTGGCAATAATCAAGTAGATGAGCAGGCAGGAATTACGCAGCACAGGTGGCAATTGTCAAGGAGATGACAGGCAGGAATCGTGCAGCTCAGCTGACAATTGTCAAGCAGATGAGCAGACAGTAATCACGCAGCTGAGCAGGCCCTGATCACGTGACTGAGCATGCACCGTTCACGTGGCTGATCACACACCTATCACGTGACTGATAATGCACTGATCATCTGGCTATCATGCACTCATTACCTGGCTATCGTGCACTGATCACGTGGTTGATCATACACTGATCACGAGACTGATCATGCACTGATCACGTCTATATCATGCACTGATCACATGACTGCCCATGCACTGAACACGTGGATGATCATACACTGATCATGTGACAGATCATGCAGTGATCACGTGGCTATCATGCACTGCTCACGTGGCTGATCATGCAATGATCACGTAGCTACCATGTACTGGTCACGTGAGTGATCATGCACGGATCATGTAATTGATCATGCACTGATCAGGTGACTTATTATGCCCTGTTCACGTGACTGATCATGCACTGATCCCGTGACTGATCATGCACTGATCTCATGGCTATCATGCATGGCTCACGTGGCTGATAATGCAATGATCACCTAGCTACCATGTACTGGTCAGGAGACTGATCATGCACTGATCTCGTATTTGATTGTGCACTGATCATGTGGCTGATCATGCACTGATCGCGTGCCTCGTCATGCACAGATTACCTGACTGATCATTCACTGATCACGTGACTGATCATGCAATGATCAGGTGGCTATCATGCACTAATCACGTGGCTGATCATGCAATGATCATGTAGCTACCATGTACCGGTCACGTGACTGATCATACACCCATCAGGTGACTGATCATGCACTGACCACGTGGCTATCATGCACTGTTCACGTGGCTGATCATACACTGATCACCTGCCTGGTCATGCACAGATCACGTGACTAATCATCAACTGATCACGTAGCTTTCATGCACTGATCACCTGGCTGATCATGCACTGATCACGAGGCTGATCACACACGTATCACGTGACTGATCATGCACTGGTCACGTGGCTATCATGCACTGATCACGTGGCTATCATGCACTGATCACGTGGCTGATCATGCAATGATCACGTAGCTACCATGTACTGGTCACATGACGGATCATGCACTGACCACGTAATTGATCATGCACTGATCACGTGACTGATCACGCACTGATCACGTGGCTATCATGAACTGCTTACGTGGCTGATCATGCAATGATTACGCAGCTACCATGTACTGGTCACATGACTGATCATGCACTGATCACGTAATTGATCATACACTGATCACCTGGCTTATCATGCATCGATCATGTGACTGATCATGTGCTGATCATGTTTGGTGTAATACACTGGTAATGTGCCTCTGGAGGCAATGAACAAAGAGCTGAGTAGGCAGGAATAAGTCAGCAGGCTATAATCATGGAACTCAGCTCTGAGAAATCATGCTGCTCAGCTGGCAATAATCAAGTAGATGAGCAGGCAGGAATTACGCAGCAAGGTGGCAATTGTCAAGGAGATGACAGGCAGGAATTGTGCAGCTCAGCAGGCAATTGTCAAGCAGATGAGCAGACAGTAATCACGCAGCTCAGCAGGCCCTGATCACGTGACTGAGCATGTAATGATCACGTGGCTGATCATACACTGATCACGTGATTGATCATGCACTGATCACTTGGATATCATGCCACTGATCACGTGGCTGATCATACAATGTTCTCGTGTCTGACCATGCACTGCTCACGTGGCTGATATACACTGCTCACGTAACTGATCATGCACTGATCACGTGGCTATCATGCGCTGATCACGTGGCTGAACATGCACTGTTCACAGGGCTGATCACACACCTGTCACGTGGCTGATCATGCAATGATCATGTAGCAACCATGTACTGGTCATGTGACTGATCATGCGCTGATCACGTAATTGATCCTGCACTGATCACGTGGCTCATCATGCACTGATCACGTGACTGTTCACGCACTGATCACCTGGCTGATCATACACTGTTCACGTGCCTAGTCATGAACAGATAACGTGACTAATCATGAAGTGATCACGTGGCTATAATTCACTGATCACGTGGATATCATGCACTGATTACGTGCCTGTCATGCACAGATCACGTGACTAATCATGAACTTGATGACGTAGGTATCATGTACTGATCACGTGGCTGATCATACACTGCTCATGGTAGCTGATCATGCACTGATCACGTGTCTATCATGCAGTGCCTCACGGTGGCTGATCCTGTAATGATCAGGTAGCTAACAATGTACTGGTCACGTGACTGATCATCAATGTGCCTCTGTAGTAATGAACATAGAGCTGAGTAGGCAGAATAAGTCAGCAGGCTATAAATCATGAACTCAGCTCTGAGAAATTCATGCTGCTCAGCTGGCAATAATCAAGTAGATGAGCAGGCAGGGAATTACGCAGCACAGGTGGCAATTGTCAAGGAGATGACAGGCAGGAGATCGTGCAGCCTCAGCTGGCATATTGTTCAAGCAGATGAGCAGACAGTAATCACGCAGCTCAGCAGGCCCTGTATCACGTGACTGAACATGCACTGTTTCACGTGGCTGATCACACACCTAGCACGTGAGTGATCATGCACTGATCACGTGGTTCTCATGCCTGACCACGTGTTTGCAACATGCACTGTTCACGTAATTGTATGACTATCACATACTGAATCATGTACACTGATAACTGACTGATCATGCACGATCAGTTG